>NC_043978.1:23272194-23572194 GCF_902148855.1 Sphaeramia orbicularis | reverse complement strand
GCTGAGACGTACCGCTGTCCTCCTGATACGAGGCCAAAATGAAAGTTAAAAAAAGAAAGGAGACAGCCAGGTGATAAAACATGAATGAAACAAAGAGGCTTTACATTAAGGCGATTGGAGTAAGTGTTAGTTAGTTAGTTAGTAGGCTGTAGGACACCTCTAAAAAATTATTATATGTTCATTTTCATATTTTCATAGTGTCTGATGTGTGTGCTCATAAATCTATTTACACTTTAATGTCCTTTTACACTCACATTCTGAATATTACAGCTTGTTTTGCACCTTATGGTTTTATTTTCGGCACATTACAGTTATTATCCAGGTTCTTTACCCAGACCTTTTCTATTCTTCTAATTTATTATGTTTATGTTTATGCATTTGGCAGACGCTTTTTTCCAAAGCGACTTACAGGGGAAAACCAATCAAATCACTCAATCAATCAAATTTTATTTATATAGCGCCAGATCGCAGCAAAAAAGTTATCTCATGACACTTTATATATAAAGTTGGTCAAAGCCAGACTCTAAGCCAATTTACAGAAACCCAACAGAATCCTCCAGGAGCAAACACTTATGATTATTATTATTATGAATAGTGTTTACTTCTATTTTTTTTTTGGTCCTGTGCGAAAATTTCAACTTATTGGAAAGATGTTGGAACAAAAATAGAACAGATTTTGGGTTTTAAATGACAACAACCCACTCTTCCACTTTTGTTAGGAGATCTTCCTGATGATTTGACAATAAATGACAAAACCTCCTAAAAATTTTTGGTGCTACAGCAAAAAAAACCCAATCACTCGAAGGTGGCTTAAACTTGAGCCACCGGTGCTAGAGGACTGGATGAAAGTGGTGGATGAAATTCGCAGGATGGAGAGATTAACATTTATGCTGAGACTACAAACTGATCTATACATGAGAAGGTGGAACAAATGGGTTAGTTTCTTTAAAGACAATTAATGTGTAGTTTATTATGTAGTCCTGAGAGCGTTGTGTGAACTGCTGCACAAATTTGATTATATAAAGTAACTTGTTTGCTGTTGCATGACTATAACAATTACTATTACTACTTTGCTTTTGGATTGAAACTATTACACTGGGTTACAAAAAAAATGTTTTTTGCAAGTTGTCTAGGTTTTTTCAACTGAATTAGGACCATTTTGCACCGCTAAATCCAAAAATGACATCTGTTTTTCTCAATCAGGACAGGTTTTTTTGCTAATTGGATTTTGAAAAATTTGATCTTCTCACAATATTGATTACATTTTTGTGACTTTATCAGTTGATTTTTTATATAGTTCTCACCCAAAATAGGTTTTAAGAGAAAAAAAAAAAATCATTTTCTAACAGGATGTATTTATTAAGTGTTACAAACTGTAGCAGAATACGTCGGGCTTATTTCTGCAAGATCTTCTAGTTGAAGCCATTTCATTCACCTGTAATATTAAAAAAACATTAGTCATAAATTGGCTAAAGTAAAATCTTCAGAACTTGTTTATTGCAAGAAATATGAAATAATTTTGTATCATATGATGTGAAAATGCCCATAAATGTAAGCAAAAATGTTAAAAAGCCAATATGTAGCATAGTTCAGAAAGTTGACCTGATTGAGCAAAATTAATGTGATTTTTGGATTCAGCACACCAAAATGATCCTAAATCAGCTCAAAAAACTTAAACAATAAACTTGTTGTTGACCAGTGTTATCTATCGCCGAATGTTGTTTGTTTTGTTTTCTTTATGTTTTGTGTAACAAAAAGTTTAAATAACTAATAAAAATTAAGTGTCAGAATAGTGTTGACTTATGTTGTATTTCTTTTTACCCCGCCCCCCAGGAGGAGAGGCAAGGGGTATTGTTTTTGGTTCGATTTGTGTGTTTGTTTGTTAACACTAGCAGCACAACTATTGCTTGAATTCATACCAAATTTGGTTTATAGATAACCAGTAACCCAGAATAGATCTCATTACATTTTGGGAAAAATTGGTCAAAATTCAAATTTTTTATAAATCCTTAAAATCTTTTTTTTTTTTCCCATTTACTTATAATGGGTGAAATTTCAAATGTTTGTAGCAGCAAAACTATTGGTTGAATTCATACCAAATAGGGTTCATAGATTGCCAGTGACGCAGAACAGATCTCATTACATTTTGGAAAAAACAGGACAAAGTAAATTTTTTTTAATGAATTTTTAAAATATTTTTTTTCCCTACCATTTACTTTTAATGGGCAAAATTTCACATGTCAATAGAACATCAATTTTGTTCAAATTTACTTCAAATTTGGCACATATATAGAGACAACTGATATGCTGACATCAGCACATGCATAGACATGATGAGATTAGCTGGATTGATGCCAAAATAAACTACAATACATGCGAGGGGCGGGGTTTGTTGTGCCTGGCACTGCTTGTTATGTATAGTGTTCATTGTTATATTTGTTTTTTTATTCTTGTATTTTATTTTTATTGTATGTCCTAAACTACATCTATCTATCTATCTATCTATCTATCTATCTATCTATCTATCTATCTATCTATCTATCTATCTATCTATCTATCTATCTATCTATCTATCTATCTATCTATCTATCTATCTATCTATCTATCTATCTATCTATCCTAATATACGTGTTAATAAAAGTATTGAGTTTCTTATTTGGTTTCTAATAACCAATAACGTTAACTAACTTACCTGTTAGGTCATTGTTTCCCTTTTTGTTGCTTCTGAACAAATATAAAAAACATACCCAGACTTAATTTCATGCTGTTACAGAAAAGTGAAGCCACTTTTCCCAGCTTTCATGTTGTTGAGCAGAATCACATCTATGTCATGTCTGATGAAATGTGATCAGTGATCAGTGATCAGTTATTGCATTTGTCAATCATGTTTCAAACTGGATACCGCTCCAGTTTGACAAAAACTGATACAGACAGAAGCTGAAAGGTGTCCTAGTGATGCTAACAAGCTATCAAAACTATCAGCAGTGCCTGTTTAATGATGCCTTTTTTTTTTTTTTTTTACATCAAGAGTAGCTATAGCTATAGTCTATAAAAATAGACGGTTTAGGCTTTTTTTTTTTTTTTTTTTTACACTATTTTCCTTGTCGTTTTTGGTTTTTATTGTTCGCAGTGTTGTGGTGATTTTCTTTTCTTTTTTTTTTTTTTTTTTTTTGCTGTTTTTGCTGAGTTTTCACCATGTAACTGCTTTTTGGAGTTCAACCAGGTGTCAAAAAGCAGCTGGACTGATTTAGAAAAACAGAGCCCCAAGACAAAAACTACTGGGCCAAAATTCAAACACTTGTTATTCAGTGTGTTCCAGTTCACAGTTCATGTTCAACATCCTAAACATACCCTAAAGCAAAACCACTGAAGAAAAGGAACACAAACACATACTCACAGCAGCTTTTATGACACTGAAACAGACGCTAATTCACAGCAGCACCTTTACTTGGAATAATGTCTCAGAGGTTAAAGGGTTAATGTGATGTAATGTAATCACGCATGAACTGTTATCATTGCTTAACTCAGTGTTTTTCAACCTTGGGGTTGGGACCCCACGTAGGGTCGCTTGGAATTCGAATGGGGTTGCCTGAAATTTCGAATAATTGATAAAAAAATAAAAAATAAAAAGCTTACTAATAAAAAATATATAGTGAGTTGAGAGAGACAATCCCAATACATAAAAGACATGACAAACTGTGAAGCTGAAACTGAAGCACTGTGGTACTGTTTATCTGTCAAATGTTCATTGTGGTCAGTTTCAGATGCTGCAGCTCTTTCATAATTCATAGTTTGAGTTATTGTTTGTTCAGTGTTAATTGTCAGCCTTGTAAATCCAAGCTGGACTGACTGTACATATCAGTGGCGGCTGCTCATCTTTTAGAGAGGGGAAGCTCATTGTCAGCTTATATAAAAAAAAAAAAAGTTAAGTTATATAAACATAAATTCGTCCCTCCGTTCCTTTTTAAGACAATGGTCAGTAACCTTATCGTACCAACGAAACAAGAAATGAAATTATGTTAAATTGAAACAAGGAAGTACAATGAGTGTGTTTTATTTACAGTGCAAGAAATGAACAAGTAATTTCGTAGTGGTTTCTCTCTCGATTTCACAGCAGAATGTGCGACGGTATTAAACTGAACTGTGTCAGTGAAAGAGTAGATCTAAAAATAGCTGTCAATCAAATGGGATTCAGCCTTTCGACCGATCCTCCAATCAGCACGTGGAAGCCCGGCGTCCAGCCCGGCCGAGGTCCGCCCACAGCTCCATTCACCCCCAGAGACGCCGAGCGTCTGGGGGCGGGACAACATCGTGGCATTTATCCAATTACCATCCAGTTTTGAGGCAATGAAAAAAACTGTTCCACTCAGTCCCATTGAAGTGCATGGACGCTGAGCGTCTACAGACAAATGCACTGAGCAGAGATCGAATGAGAAAACAGCGCAACGGGAATGTATGAGAAGTGAACAACATCCAGTCTGTTGATTTGTGATAAAGCTGATTCTGAACAAACTCGTCTGTGAGATGAACGTGTTCTAACACATTTGTAGTCAATGAAATGTCAACACAACCGTACAAATTTGACCATTTAATTTGAGTAATTTTAGGGGAAGCCAAGCTTCCCTTGCAGTCTATGAGAAATCGCCTCTGGTACATATCCTGACCAAGGAAAATAAAATTCTCACTTTGTGCAGTAATCTACACCTGGCTTTTCTGCCTCCGTCCATAATAATATACATTATATAGACTAAATGTTATCTAAATTAAGGGTTATTTGCAACATAGTATAGCAAACTATTACATGATCAAAAACAAATTATATTTTGCAATAAAATGTCTCTGTTTTGAATGTCAAAACAGTCAGTTTCTGGAGTTGCCAGAAATTTTTGATGTTAACATGAGGTCACGAGCCAAAAAAGGTTGGGAACCATTGGCTTAACTGTTTAAGTTTCCGTGTTACGCTACAGTAATTAAATGTAACTTTGATCTGTAATTGCTGAGGTTGGAGGATGTCCATTTTAGAATTTTATGAACCCGTAAATAATCAAAGCAGAAAGAAAGAAAAAAAACATGCATAGTGTGCAATTTGTTTAGCTCTCACAGTGTGTAGATGGTGCAGCCAGTTTAGATTACTTTCTGCTCTCTACTCTCACCTTGTCTTCACTCATTTGCTTCTTTACTGCCCCCGCCGCCCCACCCCCCTTCACCCTACACCATCTTTTACACTGTGCAAGCAAAAAAGACAGGCGAGTACACATTTGTTTTTCCTTTTCTTTTTATATTATCTGTCTTTTTTTTCTCCTTGCCGCTTCTTTTATTTGTCCCTTTTTCTTACCTCCCCTCACTCTCCGTCTCTCCCACCTCCCCTTGTTTTCCTTTATCTGCTCCCAGACTTGCTGTCCTTAGTAAGATGGATGTGTGCATTCCCAGGGCAGATGGCCCCGTTGTTACTCTGTGTACCCGGCTCACACTTCAACACCCGGCCTGCTTGTCTGGCCTGTCGGGCCATTGCCTGGGGAAAGGGCTCTGATTCTACACCATGCAGCAAATGCGTGTTGCACAGCTAACCGCATGGGCGCTCACACCTTTTTTTGTGAGGGGATGTGGACTAACAGACTGTGTGCCAAAGACGCAGATGGATCCTTTCTTATTAGGAGGGTGTTTTTTTTTTTTAAGAAAACCTACAGTGCATTTACATTTCCATACAGTAAATCTTAAGTAACTTTAAACTTCAGCGGCAAATATAAGATGAGTTGGCATCAGCGAGAGATGAAAAACTGCGTTTAGGTTTCTGCACTGATTTAATATAGTGAGTACATAAAATTAGACTGCTGGAAATGCTCTTATATAAGCATTTTTGTTCAGCTTCATCAAAAAGTTCAGCCCTGAGAATAGTAGCTTTTTTTATATATTTTATTTTTATCTCCACATTTTATGATAGACAAAATAAACAAACAAAAAAATGAATAAATAAATAAAGACAGACCACAACAATTAGAGCACAGGTGTCAAACATGCGGCCAAATCCGGCCCACCAAAGGGTCCAGTCCGGCCCTTGGGATGAATTTGTGAAATGCAAAAATTACACTAAAATATTAACACCTTTTAGTTCAGGTTCCACATTCAGACTAATTCAATCTCAAGTGGGCAGGACCAGTAAAATACGATCATAATAACATAGAAATAATGACAACTCCAAATGTTTCTCTTTGTAAATGTAAATATTTCCAGGTAATTACACTAAAACATTGTACTACAAGCACTTGGAGAGCGCAGACCTCCGCCAAGGCAGATCAGTGCCCCGGATTTGGATGAAAATTTCAGGAAATGTTGACACTGGCACAAGGAATAAAAGATTAAATTTTGGTGATCGGGGGTGGTGGTGGTGGTGGGGCACTGATCTGCCTTGGCGGAGGTCTGCGCTGTATTTTCTAGAAAATCACTCGTAGAGCGCAGACCTCCGCCAAGGCAGATCAGTGCCCCCCCACCCCACCCCCGATCACCACCAAAATTTGATCATTTATTCCTTGTGCCAGTATCAACATTTCCTAAAATTTTCATCCAAATCTGTCCATAACTTTTTGAGTTATCTTGCACACAAACAAACAAAAACATAACCTCCTTGGCGGAGGTAATGATTTAGCAAAAAATGTGAATAACCTGAAATGTCTTAAAAGAAGTACAATTTTAACAAAAATTTGCCTGTTACTTAATGTTTTATGTGTTTGTAGATCCACTGTGATCTGTAAGTTATAACGTACATGTGTAAATGACAAACTGAGGCTTAGTATTGTTAAAATTACACTTCTTTTTTCAGTTTGTTCATGTTATTCACAATGTTTGAAAGGATAGTTTGTAGATGTAAACCTTTTCATAATGCAAATTAACTTTTTTCGCTCTAAAACATCGAGAACAGTTTGGAGTTGGCATTATTTCTATATTATTATGTTATTATTTTACTGGTCCGGCCCACTTCAGATCAAATTCAGCTGAATGTGGCCCCTGAACTAAAATGAGTTTGACACCCCTGAATTAGAGCATCCAGGTTCAAACTCCAAACAAAATACAGACAGGTTCAGGACAAATTAGTATAAGATAATACAGGTTCAAGGATGTCTTTGATTAATGTACACATTCCATTTTTCCCCAATACTTTTGACATTTATCAATAATGAGTCTTAATGAGAAGGTCAGTCTTTCCATGTCATAAATTTCATTCACAACATGTGTCCAGTCCACAAGTGTTGGTGGATCTTTGCACAACTATTTCTGAGTTATGGCTTTTTTTGCCCCTCCTAATAGTACCAACAAAAGATATCAGTCAGATTACTTCATCTCGTGTGGTAGGTTACCCAAGTAATTCACGATAAAATCAAATGGTAAGTCCTTTCCTGTTATATTGTGGATTTCCTTTAACGCCAATGAGAATGAATAAAATTAGACTGCTGGAAATGGACTTAAATAAGCATTTTTGTCCAGCTTCGTCAAAAAGTTCAGCCCTGAGGATAGTATCTTAAGTATGTAATGGCAAAAAACAAAACAAAAAACAGGTTCAAGTTCAGTTCTTGGGTTCTCATGAGTCTCATTTTAAACCAAATAAACTCTAACAAATCAACAGCAATTTTGGATCCGTCTGTTACAGAGTAGAACAGTCTGTCCTCCGTAGTCCTCTCAGTCCCACAACCACTTATGCCTTTGTAATTTATTAATTAATTCACTTTTAATCAACCTTTGCTGTAAATATTACATTAACAGAGGTAAATAATTTAGACTAGTTTTTGTTGTTGGTTAAGTGAAAGTTATGTTGAAGTGAAACTTATATAATTACATTTACTGTTAAACCCAGCATTATTAAACAGTTGTTCCTCTTATGTACTCATACCTCTATATTTCCCTTCACATATCGGTAACTTTGTTCCGCTTTTTCCCTGCTATCCTGTATTTTATACATATATGTATGTGGGGGAATAAGCTTTGGTTGGTGTGATGTTAAGCTTGTTGAATGAGTGTATAAGAAGTCTAATTATTCATTATTTCATTATTCATAAGTGTTGTTAATCATTAGTGTACAATCAACTAAACATGGGAATCTCTCTTTAATTATTACCTCAGAATAAACTTGAGTTCACCCTGTTCCTCACTTTCATTCATGTGCTGTCGTGTAAAGCTGCACTGTAAAAAAAAAATCCTGTTGTTTTTATGGAAAAAAAAACTGGCAGCTGTGGTTTCCAGAACAATACTGTAAAAAACACATCCATCTGTAAACATTTTTACAGAGTAACATGTAGATTTAACATTTTAAACATGTAGATTTAACATTTTAAACATGAAGATTTAACATTTTAAACAGGTAGATTTAACATTTTAAACATGTAGATTTAACATTTTAAACATGAAGATTTAACATTTTAAACAGGTAGATTTAACATTTTAAACATGTAGATTTAACATTTTAAACATGTAGATTTAACATTTTAAACATGAAGATTTAACATTTTAAACAGGTAGATTTAACATTTTAAACACGTAGATTTAACATTTTAAACATGAAGATTTAACATTTTAAACATGTACTTTTAACATTTTAAACATGAAGATTTAACATTTTAAACATGTACTTTTAATATTTTAAACATGAAGATTTAACATTTTAAACATGTACTTTTAACATTTTAAACATGAAGATTTAACATTTTAAACACGTAGATTTAACATTTTAAACATGAAGATTTAACATTTTAAACAGGTAGATTTAACATTTTAAACATGTAGATTTAACATTTTAAACATGAAGATTTAACATTTTAAACAGGTAGATTTAACATTTTAAACACGTAGATTTAACATTTTAAACATGAAGATTTAACATTTTAAACAGGTAGATTTAACATTTTAAACATGTAGATTTAACATTTTAAACATGAAGATTTAACATTTTAAACAGGTAGATTTAACATTTTAAACACGTAGATTTAACATTTTAAACATGAAGATTTAACATTTTAAACATGTACTTTTAACATTTTAAACATGAAGATTTAACATTTTAAACATGTACTTTTAACATTTTAAACATGAAGATTTAACATTTTAAACACGTAGATTTAACATTTTAAACATGAAGATTTAACATTTTAAACATGTAGATTTAACATTTTAAACATGTAGATTTAACATTTTAAACATGTAGATTTAACATTTTAAACATGAAGATTTAACATTTTAAACACGTAGATTTAACATTTTAAACATGTACTTTTAACATTTTAAACATGAAGATTTAACATTTTAAACACGTAGATTTAACATTTTAAACATGTAGATTTAACATTTTAAACACGTAGATTTAACATTTTAAACATGTAGATTTAACATTTTAAACATGTACTTTTAACATTTTAAACATGAAGATTTAACATTTTAAACACGTAGATTTAACATTTTAAACATGTAGATTTAACATTTTAAACATGTAGATTTAACATTTTAAACATGTAGATTTAACATTTTAAACATGAAGATTTAACATTTTAAACATGTAGATTTAACATTTTAAACATGTAGATTTAACATTTAAACATGAAGATTTAACATTTTAAACACGTAGATTTAACATTTTAAACATGTAGATTTAACATTTTAAACATGTAGATTTAACATTTTAAACATGTAGATTTAAATGGTAAATGGACTGCACTTATTTAGCACATTTTCTACACCTTCATGGTGTCCAAAGCACTTTCCAATCCACCAGGTCCGACTGGGAACAATTCAGGGTTCAGTGTCTTCCATGGACACTTTAACATATGGACAGTCAGAGCCAGGATTTGAACCACCAACCCTTTGGTTACTGAACGAGCCGCTCTACCAACTCTACCAACCCATTAATTTACAAATTTAAAATGTTACATTGCTAATTGTTTACTTTTTTATAACTTAAAAAAAAAAAAAAAAAAAAAAAAAAAAAAAATATATATATATATATATATATATATATATATATATATATATATATATATATATATATTAAAAAAAAAGCAAATATGTCGTTATTTCAACATTATGGTCTTGCAATTTAAACAGCACCACATTGTTTTTCAATTTACAGTTTTATTTTCTAAAAACAATAGAAATACATCATTTCTACATACAAATCTGGTTTTGTTCACATACTCTTCCTGTAAAAACTACAGCTGTATTTGATTCAATCGTTAACACAAAAATCTTTTCAAATAAACAACTTTGCATCATATTATCACTTAAAGTTTTTTTATGTTGCAATTTTACAACTTTTAGGTGTTAATTCTACAGTCATTTTTTTCAGTGTGCATGTGACTTTTGTCGCCAGTTTTTCATCAAATCTGTAAAACCCCAGTCATAGCCTAAGTATCACAAATGCGTTAGTTTTTCCCTGATTACGAACCTGAATCACTTCCCTCATGGTGAACAATTTCAAAGTTGACTCCATCACAAGCAGTCCTTTTGTTTATATAAGAAATCAAAACCAAACTCAGGCCTTTTTGGAATTCCATGCAGCATCAAGAAGCAATGAAGCCATGTCCGTGTTTGTTGCTGCTGTGGTCATACTGCGGTTGCGTGGAATTCCCATTCCCACAATGCACTTCATGGCAAATTTCCAAAAATGCCTGAGTGACCTACCAGCTTGTTGTGTAAACAAACAGACTGCTTGTGATGGAGTCAACAAATTGTGAGAGAGGAGATTCATTCTGCATAATCACAGAAAGACTTACAGATTCGTGATACTTAGGCTATGACTCGAGTTTTACAGATTTGATGAAAAATTGGGGACGAAAGCTGCAGAGTTTTTTTTGTTGTTTGTTTTTTAACCCTAATTTAACCCATAAAGACCTAGTGCTACTTTTGTGGCAGCTCCCAAATTAATTTTTCCTCTATTTCTAGCATTCCAAACAGATTTATCACCATTTTTTGGGTTATTTTCTGTAGTTTGCTTTTCTTCATTTTCTGGTGTAAACATGTGTTTTCTTATATCTAATTCACTGGTCATGTAAATGTTCATGAAAACTCAGAGTCAATTCAAAGTTGATTATATCAAAATAGAGAGAAATGAATTAAAAGTTATCTTTTCAGCAAAGATATCTGCTAACTGAATGTAAAAAAAAAAAGCGTGTCCATTCACTGTCATTAATCCAACTCCATGGGTTTTACTGGTGAATCAATGTTGTAGATGTTGGCAGTGTTTCCACGGTAACTACAGAGCCTCTGAATGTCCAAATGGGTCATATCTGACGACCATGAAAAGATGAGAAACTGCATTTTACAACAATTATTGACATGGATTGATAGGATTAGTGGATCAACAGGTATTATATTTGTTTATATCTGTAGATGGTTTGTGTCACTGGTGGCTGATGGCAAAAAAATCTCTTTTTCTCTTTTTATTATCACCAAAATCCGCAGGATAGACAACCCAAACACTCTCTTGAAAGACTTTTGTGGTTTATTGGATATTATAGAGGACAGTGAGGAGGGGTTCGGTTGTAGTCTGTAATTCATCACTTGATGGGAGTAAATATCACACACTGCCCTTTTTTTTTTTTTTTTTTAAATTTCACAAAAATAGAATAATAAATATAGTGTTTTGTATGTAAAGATCATATGCATCTCATGTGTTTCAGGCATTTCTGTCCAAAAGAGAGCATCAAAGTATGAGCCTCATTCCATTTTTTCTTTGGCAATAGAATAGAAGAGCTGTAAAAATATTTTCCAGTTGAAGAGGCCGTATAAGGAGAGAATCAAGAAGCTTTATAAAAACATGTAATGACATAATTTTACTTATGGATTTCGGATTTGTTTATTTTCATGGACTATCATGTAAACTGTTTTTTACTGTAGTAGCTGTAATGGCAACTTATCTGATGTTAGCAGGTGTTTTAAGAAAGGGGCAGGTTTTATACGTTTTCTTCATCCCGCTCCTTTCCGATCATTTAGACTGGAATAAATACATGAAATGAAATTTTACAACCGTACACATAGTGATACTGCAGTTACTATGTACAATTTCTTTTACATATGTACTTTGATTGTGGAGCTGAAACGATTATTCGACTCAAAGTGATAAAAAAAAAAAAAAAAATCATTCGACCACAGTTCTCCAGAATCAAAGCTTTGTTTCCTGCATTTCTCTGCTGTTAAACTTTGGTTCCACTGTTGTGTTTCACACGGACGCTTATTGTGACGCACGAAGAAGCTTCAATTCAGGAAAACTGCGATAGAATATTTCCCCTCAATCAATTCGAGATGATTAATTGAATCGTGAATTTTTGCATTCGCTTCAAGCACCTAATCGATTAATCGGTTGCTTCTCTTTCTGATTGTACTATTTGCCATTTTTTAATAAAGAGAAACAGCTCTGATCTAGTGTTCCATTTCAACCCTGATTTTTTGGTCAACCTCCCAAACACATTTAGATACATCTGACTTTTTAAACAACGTGTTTAGCAGAATTATCCAAACCACTGTGGAACACTGTCTGTGAGCGGAACTAAGAAATTATGCATTTTAGTTGCAAAGCTGAAAAAAAAGGAAGTAATTCAGATTAAATTCTCTCAAGTACTCTTAAATAATGTGTTCTTTCTCAGGATATGACCAATATTAATATAAAAGTCAATATTTACGTGAAACTAATGGAAATTGGTGTATTGCTACTTGTGAGCATATGTAGAATGGATTCACAATTACATTTTGGACACCCCACCACCACCACCACCACCACCCCCACCCTTCTCCTCCTCCTCCTCCTCACTGAAGCATCTGAAAGGGTCTGGATTTTTATAGAAGTCCCCTGTAAATACCTGCTAAATCATTCATGCTATTTAATTTCTAGCCTTGAATTTTTCTTTATATATTTTTTTTTTATAGACGTCCTGTAAAGATGCTTTAGATGCTTTTATGAACATTCTGAGTGCCTAAAACATCTCATTTACTAATACTTTTCACTCCTTGGAACATTCTGATTAGTTTCTAACACAGACCAGCATTGCGTCATGCACACAGCTCTGGAAAAAATTAACAGACCACTGCAATTTCCTGTGAAATCAGCATGTCTGCATATATGACAGCCATTCCATTCCTGTGTCTGTTGAAATGCAACACAAGCACACCTTATTCTACTTAATAAACACCTGATCCATGTCTTATTTAACCCATAAAGACCCAGTGCTACTTTTGTGTTAGTTCCCAAATGAATTTTTCTCTCTATTTAACCTTTCTTAAGTGATTTATCACCATTTATTACAATATTATCCTCTGTATTTTGCATTTTTCACTGGAAATCATGTATTTTCTTATACTTAATTTCCTACATTTTGTTTAGATGTTCATGAAAACTCAGAGTAAATTCAATGTTATTATATCAAAACACAGAAAGCAGAAGAAAAAGTGAATTTTTCATCAAAGATATCAATAACTAGTGCAAAAACGTTGTAATGTAACGTTGCAAATGTTGTAGATGTTGGCAGTGTTTCCACGGTAACTACAGAGCCTCTGAACATCCAAATGGGTCATATCTGACGACCATGAAAAGGTGACAAACTGTATTTTACACCAATTATTTACATGTATTAATAGGATTAGTGGATCAACAGGTATTAAATATTTTATATTAGTAGATGCTGTTGGTCGCCAGTGGTTGTTTGGGTCTTTATGGGTTTAAAAAGAGAAGTATAAACACCACTACTGTGTCCATCACTATCTTCTTACAATGGGCAAAAACAGTGTTATTAGTACCGCAAAAGTAATTGGAATCCAAAAATAACTATTAAAACTACTGGACTTCTGCTCTGACAGTGTTCCCAAACTCTGAGGACTGGTTCTTCTATCAGGACAATGCTCCTGGCCTCAGCTAGGTCAATAAAGCTGTGGATGACGGACCACCAGATGCAGGCCATGGCCAGGCCAATCTCCAGACCTGAACCCACTTTGAAAACTTCTGGAGGAAGATGTTTAGAAATGAATATAAACTTGTTTTCTTTGCATTATTTGAGGTCTGAAAACACTTAACGTTTTTGTTATTTTGACCATGTGTCACATTCTGCAAATACATGCTCTAAATAACAATATTTTAATTTGGAATTTGGGAGAAATGTTGTCAGTAGTTTAGAGAATAAAACAAACATGTTCATTTTACTCAGACTAGGGCTGTCAAAATGAATGCGGTAATGCAGATTAATCCATCATCATGATTAATCTGATTAAAATTTTTAGCGCAATTAATCCATCTGCAGCACATAATGACTCTGAACGTCTCTGTTAACACAATTCAGGTAGAGTTACTGTCACGCATGCACAAATGGGCTGTCGATCCGGTCGTGACAGGCAGCAGAACCAACCCATAAAGATGGAAGACACTAAACAGCACGTTGACCCTCTGGATGGAAATATGAGGACAAAAAAAACCAAGACGGAACAGTCGACCAACATGAAGTATTATACACACTCTGCAGGAAAGAGTTTTCTTTTCACCGAAGCACTTCCAGCTTCAAATACCACATTAACATGAAGCATATGTTAGTCTGGGATTCTGCTAGCACTTTGGCTAACATGTCGCCCAACTTGCGACAAACGCATTAAGTACATATATATTCCCTTCTTTCTTGAGTCTGTTTGTTCATGCAACATGAAACGCGATTAATATGGATTAAAAATGAATGAAATTTAATCGCAGTTAATCGAAATTAATCCACAACAACTCTGTGATTAATCTGATTACACATTTTAATCATTTGACAACACTAACTCACATCTAACACATACCTATAAATAATAATATCAGAGAAAGTGGTAATTTTGTAGTGGTCTCTTTTTTTTTTTCTCCCAGAGCTGTAGATAGATGACCAAAAACATTAAAATAAAAAACTGCTGAGAGTGGGCTGTTTCAGGATGACAACAACAGAACTCAGGAGTTCACTGACCAGTTTTATAAGTGTGAAAATAATGTGAAGCATGAAAGCTTTGACTGTCACCTGATCCCTATCATCAAAACACAGGTGATGTGTTTATCCCTCTAGTTGAGTTCACAGACTTGTACAATCGCTGCTCAGAACACTGATTATCTTGTTTTTTCCTTTAATTTGTCACCCACCTTTATGTTCTGCATGTATTCAATCTTGTCAACTCCTCCACCAGTTACTACCTCAGAGATTGTGCACCATTTCGCATGACGGCAACCAGTGCCTTTTTAATTGATTCCTCCCATTTCATTGCCATGATAAACTTTTATAACAGCTATCATTTACAGGCAGCATGCACGGATCTCTTTAAGAGATGTGAGCTTGATTTCTACAGTGATCTAAGCATGATAAATCACCAGGCACTCATAAATTATATCAGTGAAATCGTATGCGGTATAGCCCTTTTGTGTGCACATATGTAAATTTGGCCTGAGATGTTCAGCTGAGTAAAATTGCAGTCTTTGTCTACCCTCTAACCATACAATTTCTTTCATTTCAATCCCAGCACGCAATCGGAATATTGTCCCTTAGCTGCTGCTATCATATGTAATGAATGTGCTGCCCCAAAGGTGAGTGGCATAATTGATTAAAAAGCATAATGTTTTCCCATGTCTCAGTGTGGTCTGTGATAAGGATATCTGTGAGTGTGGACGCCCTGTGTATGTGTGTGTGTGTGTGTGAGTGTGAGTGTGTGTTTATATATGTGTATGCCTTTAGGTCTATGTGTGCGTATGGACAGGACAGGACATCAAAGTCGTATGTGCTGTGCTTCTATTTCATCCTGGCTAATGAAGAAGCTGTGAGTGTGCTTCTGGGTCACAGTGGGAACATGCACAGCGAGGTCACTTCAAAGTCGGGATAATGACGGATTAAGTCTAAATCACGGCCACGCTTTAGTCGCTGTCTCACATCTAGCCCGTCGCTTTGCATTTTATTAACAAATCATCGCAATATGATCTGGTAAAATGTGCCTGCCTTAATTTCCCTTGTCCATCTTACTCTCCACAAATCCTCTACATCCAGATTAGCGGATCGTGGTGAGCGGAGTGGTGGGCCTTTTATAAACCCTCAATGGTGATGAAATATGCTTTCATTAGTCTCTATATCTCTAGCTGTGTTTTAATGTACTGCTCTTTGCAGTTCCTTATTGCTCTGTATTGTGCCTGTCACAGTGGATTTACATAGACTACTAGAGTATCCTGGTTATGAGCAGGTTTTTGAAGTATCTTATAAAAATGTGTAAAAATCAAGGGCTGGGTAATGTGATGAAAATGATATTATGATGTAAAAAAAACAAAAACTATCATACAGCAGCTAATATGCTGTTTAAAATCATCAAAAATCATGTTTGATGTTATATATAAATACCTTCATCAGCCTCATAATCAAACTGAAACAGGATTTTAGCATCACACACCATTCTTTTCATTTAGAGCTTTTTCCAGTGGTGAAAATGACAACAGTGTTTGTAGCTTTTATCACAGTCACTTTATGTATTTATCGTATTTTAATTGTATTTTATTGTATTTTTAAATGGTATGTTAAGTATTTTGCACTGTATAGCAGTTTGTGACAAAAAGTACTCCATAAATAAAATGTATTTACTTACTTTGACTCTAGAAGTTGTTTCTTTATGGTTCTCATCCCATCTGGTCACCTTATGACACAAAGGCCCTGTGTTTAATTTTCCTCAGTATGAAAGACCAGCTGAGTGACTCACTACTCCCTCTAGTGGACACATAAATCTATCGGCCTTTCAGTGTGAATATATTCAGTTCATATCTCTACAATCCAATACATTGGCTTTTTTTTTTTAGAAGCACTTCAGAGCTCTTTATCCTTAACACTCTAATTAAACTTCTAGATCGTTTAGTAACCTTTAAGTACCCAAACATTGGTAACTGAGAGCACCGGCTGATCTAAAATGTGGAATAACTGCTTATTCATTAATCCTGTTAATACGTGCAAATAACTGGTGTCAAATACAGTTTGTCATCTTTTCATGGTCATCAGATATGATCCATTTGGATGTTCAGAGGCTCCGTAGTTACTGTGGAAACACCGTCATCTTCTACAACATTGATTCACCGGTAAAACCCATGGAGTTGGATCAATGACAGTGGATGGAGACACTTTGTTTATGTTCAGTTCAGTCACATTTTCTTCAGTTTTCTCTGTTTTGGATAAACTAACCCTCAACTTCACTCTGAGCTTTTATGAACATTTATATAATCAGTGACTAAATTATAGGAAAATACCTGATTTTCATTTAAAAAGCGGAAAATACAGAGAATAGTGTTGTAATAAATGGTGATAAACCACTTAAAAAATGTTAAATAGAGAGAACTGCCACAACAGTAGCATTTGGTCTTTATGGGTTAATATTTAACAGTAAAACTAGAAAAGCACTCGGAGAGCGCAGACCTCCGCCAAGGCAGATCACCCACCCCCCCACCCCGATCAACATCAAAATTTAATAATTTGTTCCTTGTGCCAGTGTCAACATTTCCTGAAAATGTAATCAAAATCCATCCATAACTTTTTGAGTTATCTTGCTAACTAACCAACAAACAAACAAACCCTGATGAAAACATAGCCTCCGCCGTTCCTTGACGGAGGTAAATATTGCATGTAGTCTCTTTATGGATGCTGGTTTCTGAACACGTTGAGTGGTGCAATTCAAATCACTGAAAAAAAAAACAATAACGAAACATTATATGTGGCCAAACACACACCTACGACGCTAGTTTTTATTGTGTACTATATGAGGGTGTGAACGACTATAGCTTTCTCAATGTTCAATGTAAAAACCATATCCTGTGTAAAACAATGAGAGGAAAAATAATAATTCACCCTCAGTTTGGTTGTACTCTGCATTCCCTCTTATCCTTCCCACTCATTCTGTGCAATAAACAGGTAAAATCAGACATATCTATACCATAGATCAAGGAGTCATAATCCTCCAACCTCCCCCAAACTTTATGTGAAATGGTTTGGAAGATGATGATACTCCAGGATTATTGAGCTCTTAGCACTCTTGGGTTTAAGAGGGTGGCCGGTGGATATACTGTTTCAGTGCCATTCATCTTGTTTAGTGTATAACCCTTACAACATGTGACCTCAGCCCCACACTGTGCCTGTGAAGTTACAGGTACGAAGGAAGTGCTCAGAGAACCCTAATTGCTACTGGAGTGATTTATCCTCCTGTAAGAGAAGCGACAAGAGCACTCAAACACTCAGATACCACCATCAACAACACATCCCAGCAGGTATAATCATTGAAGGCTGAGCCACCAAAATACAACTTTGTAGTTTTGGAGGTGAAATGTAAAGAAATGTTGGGTATATTCCTGCCATAATTAGAATAATATAGTCAGTGAAGGTCAGAATGAAGCAAGACAAGTCAACCATTGGACTGGATTGGAAATTACAGAGAGGTCCACATGTATTTGAGACAAATAAATTGTGAATTTCATTTATTTATTTATTCTAGATTTTTATTTAGAAATATTGAGAAAAGTTCAACATACATTTAAATTACATTGTGGTCACGTAACAAGTATGTGACCAATGACCAATCTTTCCATTCTCAACATTTCAGTTTTTCTTTTTTTTTTTGTGTGTGTTAATAAACAAAACAATTGAACAGTGTACAATGGATGCATCGTTACATAAAGAAAACATACAAAAGACCAAGAGACTTTGATCTCCTCTTTCTAAAGAAAAAAAAAAGAAAAATAAATAAATAAATAAATAAAATATGAAAAGTAGAATTAATTAATTACACAAAAAACAAGACAGTTCCAGATACATTCTTATTATATTGTCATTTCTTGTACATTTAGAGTTCCAACAGATTCCGAAGTTTCCGAAGATAGGGGAAAGGAAATGAGGTGCACAACAACGGGAAACGGGCAGAGTCAAACCGGTTCCACATAGTAGAAATGCAGCAATAGAGGAATTAGTAAAGCGTAAAGAGCCCCCAACCCACACCTGTTTGTACTCTTTTATTCCCTCACCCAATGAGAATTGATAAGAGAATCGAAAAGGAATCGGATCGATAAGCAAAATCGATAATGGAATTGGAATCGTTAAATTCTTAACGATTCCCATCCCTAATCACTGTAACTAAGTCTGAACAATCCTGAAAAAGATGAATTTTGAAATTTTTTTTTTCTTCAATTTAAAATGCCTGCAAATAACTGTAAATTGTAGATACAGACTTGGAAAAAATGTAGAAAAATTCTATTGTTACCAAGCCCCACTTCAACTTCTATTGAACGACTCTTTTAAATGAAAGGTGACAACTGAGTCGCAGCTGTTAAGGGGAAAGTGTCCACGCTGTCTTTATGAGACACTTGAATGTCTCATGACATCTCTGAGTTTCTGAGTTGTCCACGACACACTCCATTCATGTGAATGCATCTGTGGGCCACTGTATCATCTTAGCAAAGGAGATATAAATATAATATAATATATTAGTGGAAGTTTTTTTGTATTGTTAAAATGTTCTCGTGGAAAATTTTGCTGTAAAGTTGTTCATGGAAATTAATCGTGGCCAGCTTTGTTTTGTAGGTGAGGAGAAATCCAAAATTGTGATCTCACTGTCAAAACATGACAATATGGCGCCACCTTATGGAATGTTTACAATGAAAACACAAGCCAAATGGAATTATAATCAATATTTCAGAATAATTCCCACCAATAGAGTGTATATTGGTCTAAGTCTGAATCAGTCTCATCCATATCTTACCTTTTAAAGGAAAAGCAAACACTTAAAAGTGAAAGTAAATGCCAACAAATGTCACATCTTTCTTTTCAGCATTTTATTGGCTATTCAATACATCAGTTATTAAAACAATCTGGTGTAACTGGCTGGAGTTTGCCTGGGATGAAAAGAGGGAAGGAGTTTTCCAGTGATGGCTCTTATTGGTTTTTGAAGCTGTGAACAGGTGTAGTGATCACCTCGTTGTTCAAATGAGGTGTCAATCAAAAGATCAGCGTTCCATGTTGAGTTTGAAAGCCCAATGTGGCTCATGGCTGCCAGCAAATGGATGTTTTCTTTAGAATAAGTGGAAAATAATGCGGGAGAGATGTAAAATGCGAAACATTGCAGTAGTGGACTTTGTGGATTTATGGAGGAAACACTTGGTGTGGATTCATGATGTCACTGGAGTGGATTTATTGGACCTTTGGCTGTTTCTGGTGGACTTGTGTTTTGGTGGAGGACTTTGAAGCTTCATTGGTGAGTTGAATATTTTTTTTTGTCACTGGTTTATAAAGAAATTGTTATTGATGCTGCTGCTATGCTTGAGTGATGAAATAATATGAATTGTAGAAATCTCAAGAAATTAAGCTTTTCAATGATGTGTAACGTGGTTACTCAAACTGAGTGTTGTTTAAAAGAGTGATTTATTCAGGTTAAAGGACATAGGGCCTTTGGAGTTTCAATGGGTTAACAAACAACATAAATGTATCACAATTGAGATTTAAAAAGGTATGAAAAAGAAAAAATCCACCGGTGAGTTCATTAACAACAAAAGGTCTGGAAGACCAAAGAAAAGAACATGAACTAAAACTGAAAGTCACAATCACATCTTTTTGCTGTTAGATCAAATGTGGGATAGGGGACAAATTATCACATTTGCGTCACTGTCCAACATACATATGGACTTGACTGTATTTTACTAGAAATTTATCTTGGGTTTATTGGATATTTTTAATCCCAAAAGATGGACGCAGTTGGCAAATGTAGCATGAGTGCTGAAAACAAATTATATTTGCATGTATTGTTTATTTTATTATTTGATGTTTGTAGTTAGGCAGTGGCTACAGATATGGAACTGTACGGAAAGACTAGAAACACAGCATGCTTCTGATTGGCTAATTAGTGTCACGTGTAAATTCCATGAATAAGAACGTTTTCTACTCATACGGCACCAATTCCGTACAGCACAGGTGTCAAACATGCGGCCCGGGGGCCAAATCCGGCCCACGGGATAAATTTGCAAAAATTATACTTCAGGTATTAACAATCAAGGATGTCAAACTCATTTTAGTTCAGGTTCCACATACAGAACAATGTGATCTTAACTAAAATAATAATAGCATAATAACCTATAAATAATGACTCCAAATTTTCTTAGTTTAATGTTAAAAACATAATATTACATTACACCTATAAATAATGACAACTTCATATTTTTCTCTTTGTTTTAGTGTAAAACCTTACATTAAATGATGAAAATATTAACATTTACAAACTATCCTTTAACAATAAAATGTGAAAAACCTGAAATTTTGTGAGCAAAATTTTAACATTATACTTCCTGTTATTAAATATTTTGTGCCTTTTGTAGATCCAATCTGTAATATATATACATGTATGAATGGTAAGTTGAGGTGTAATATTGTTAAAAATGCACTCATTTTTCTCAAGAAATCTCACTTTTTTTCAGGTTATTACATCATTTTTGTTTGGATAGTTTGTAAATGTACATATTTTCATAATTTAATTTTGATTGCACTAAAACAAAGAGAAAAATTTGGAGTCGTCATTATTTACAAGTTATTATGCTATTGTTTTACTGGTTCGGCCCACTTCAGATCAATTTGGGCTGAATGTGGCCCCTGAGCTAAAATGAGTTTGACACCCCTGCCGTACAGAGTACACATTTTCTAAAAAAAATATGGAATTGCCTTTACCCTAACCCAGTTAGATTCCTCATAGCTGCAGATAGCTGTTAATCACTTCTGCCATAGTCTTGTGTTTCTGTACTCTTAGCCTTTGGGTATTTGTGCATGGTTCCGTATCCGCAGCCACTTTGTTATAGTTATATTCCTCTCATAGTTATGTTCTATTGTTTTGGTTTTTTTTAACACTACACTACAAACAAAAAGTTCAGGATATTTCTTTTGT
Organism: Sphaeramia orbicularis; assembly: GCF_902148855.1. Classification (NCBI taxonomy): domain Eukaryota; kingdom Metazoa; phylum Chordata; class Actinopteri; order Kurtiformes; family Apogonidae; genus Sphaeramia; species Sphaeramia orbicularis. Next base: position 23,550,285 of record NC_043978.1, on the reverse strand, counting down.
TTTTTGACTTTTTTTTTTTTTGTCATTTTTGCCATTTGCCCATAAAACTTTGTCTGGTCATTAAAAAAAATGATTCAATTCACACACAAAAAAGTAAAAAGCACTGTGCAACAATCCCAACTAAAAAAAAAAAGGCCCAAAAATTTTAAACATCCTTTTTGTTTGTAGTATGTGTTCATTTTGCACCGTTGGGCCTTAAAATTTCAGCTTCAGTATGTGATGTACATATGACAAAACGGACAATAAAGCTGACTCTGATTCTATGTTGAATATTTGGATCAGATTTTGTTCAGTTCTGAAATGGATAAAGGTAAATTACCTTTTACAAACTCCCTTAATGCAGGTGCTATTGCATTCCTTTGGACTGTGTTGTTTGATTCTTTATAGTCATGTTACCTTTCATAAATAGAATGGTTAATGATAGTAAAATATAGATGTCGAGGCCCAAAACGGAATCTGGCCCGATTCAGAATCGGGCCGGCCCAGAATGGAATTCTATTCTAGGCCGGCCTAGAATGGAATCCTGCTGCTATAATGTTATTTTTATACCATGTTTAATGCAAATGATCTAAATTATTACAAAAATCAATACATGGAATTTGCAAATATGTGAAAAAAAAGAAACAAACAACATTTTAATTGTAAACTATAATACACTTTATTTACAAATAGAACCTAGTGGTACTCCCCACCAATATATGGTACAGTGAAATCGACTGAAATTGACAATAGTTACTCAAGGTATGTAAGACTGAAAATGTAAAATTATGACAAATTATGGAATTATGGATCATTTGCATTAAACATGGTATAAAAATAAGATTATAGCAGCAGGATTCCATTCTAGGCCGGCCTAGAATAGAATTCCATTCTGGGCCGGCCCAATTCTGAATCGGGCCAGATTCCGTTTTGGGCCTCGACATATACATACACAATCCATACATCATTGGATATTAATAAAAAAAAAAGAAGAAATTAGCAGTACTCATAACCCAGAGTAATCTTGGCATTAACATACACTTCCTATTTCAAATAATTCCAACAGTACATAATCCAGTACACTAGGCCCACAGTACATTAATAAGACTACATAAATGTGGAACTGAATGCTTAGTGGAGGATTACTGGAAGCTAGTTCAGCTGAAACTGGATTGTCCAGCCCGTGTCCAGAGAGGACTCAGCTGAGCCACTGAGCCTCATTTGTTGGATGGTCTGTGGCAGCTCCCTCTTCACCTGGGCTCCCCCATGCTTAATTGGCCTCATTATGTGATTAACTTAGCAAATTTACCTCTTACCCTCAAGGCACAGCTTTGAACACTGGCAGACCACAAACCCTCCCAAAGTCACTCCATCACTGAAACCACAATGTCAGCATTTAGGCCGGCCATCACATTCCACCGGGAAGTTTTCATTTTCCTGCAGCGATCCCTGTTTGCCTATATTAACCTTTATACCTTCGGCTCAACACACGGCTTTTAATTCATTTTAGGATGATTAGCAATATATCTTTGTTTCCTTAGAAATGCCCAGTATGCATATTATGTTCCTTATAAGACCTGATATATGCTTAGTGGGATTTCTGCAAGCTGAGTAAGTATATTAAACTGGGCATTAAGGGAATATGAAAATATTGATAGACTCTAATACTACAATATTATGATTACCACCTTGTATCGACTCTAAAAACACTAAGAATTATATGCAATTATTAGATAGTGCTTTGTATTGTGTTGTGTTATTACATCTGGTAACATCTATAGTCACCATGTTATTTGAATTCAGCAATTTTAATCTTCAATCACAATGTCTCAACTGTTGGAAGCAGCAGAACAGTGCAAGTAAGTGTTTAATTTGCATAAAAACAAACTGGGTTGAATGTTAAATTAAGAAAACTTATTGTTTGATTCATGAATTAAGTTATTGATAAAGATGTAAAAGTACTTGAGGGGTTGGATTAAATCAGTTTATACTTCTTCTTACTCTTTTTTGATCGTGCAAATTCAGACTTGCTCCTACTCGAAGATAGATTCTGTTAATTTAAATGTTAATTTGTTTTTGTTTAATTTTGTTTCTTTGTATGTTCGAAAGAAAGAAAGAAAGAACTTTTATGCAGATTTTTGCACATATGATGGTATGTTCTTTATCTCCGACAGAAATTAGATTTAAAAAATTGCAAATCTTGTCTTCTTTACAGTATCACAGTATATTGTAATATACTGGATCATGTTGCCAATCACACCTAATGATAGTGTGTACAATGAGTAGTGAATACCATAGACATACACAATACCTTTACTGATGTTCAACATACTTTTGTGTATATATGTGATGTAAGCTTGGTAACCACACCTCTATCTGCATATGTCTAATGTTGCGTTTCCACGACGTGGAACCGGCTCAACTCTGGTACCAGGTCCTATTCCTGGAGACCATTTCCATTACAGGATACCACCGACTTTACAGTACCTGGACGTCATAGCGATGCGGCGCGTTACTTCCATGTTGTCTGCTTGGAAAGTTGCTGATAAACTTGCTTGTTGTGTGTTGTCTTGTCAAGCTCATGCTGAATTTTTACATCTGAACCTCCTGGACCAACCATTGTGTAGTTTTGTGGGCTGTCATCATGTAGATTAACCTACCGCTATATTTACTGTAAACTTCCACATCTGTTTTTTGTAAAACGGTGGGCCACAGAGACAACTCTCTTCTGACCAATCAGTGGTCTGCAGTGTTTACACGCCATGTTTTAGTATCTGTTCCCCAGTCCTGAAACCTCAGTGGAGGTAATACCAAAAAACTAGTACTGGGTACCAGATTCCAGGTCCTTTTTCATAATGGAAACGCAAAAAGGCAGAGTCGAGTAGAGTCGAGCCGGTACCACATAGTGGAAACGCGGCATAATACAACAGACTACTGGTTTCGTGTTCATATTCACCTTTCACCATAAGTGCTTTGCATTATGGGATATTTGTGCTGGAAAGTCTCCAGAGCTTGTTTACTGTAGTACACAATGTGCACACTATTGATTTCTTACTATGGATTTTGGACATACTAAAAATGTTTGCATAGCCTACTGTTTTAGCCTAGAAAGTTTGGAAACCCCCAGTAAGCATGCAAATGAAAATAACACCCTGACTTTCCCTGGATTCATGTACAGTTGGTGTTGTAATAAAAGCCAGAGTCTTATTGTCTGAAACTGAGACAAGATTGGGTAAAAATGAGGCTGATTCTGAAATGAAACAGACTTGAAAATGAGATTATCAGACTCAGTACTGCAACAGCGTTTTAGAAGATTTCTACCAATTCACAGCCTCATTATGCTTCATATGTGTTGTATCATTTGAAACTGAAGTTTTCATTCAGATATCAAAAAACTGACAAGTTTTATAGATGAGATATAGACTATAAAAGACTAAGTCGTGACAGGAGTCTAATCCTTTTCATGCCACTTTTCCCTCTCAAAGGGAGGCCCAACTATGGAGTCGGTGGAAAGAAACATTTCAATCCCATACAAAATCTAATATTTGTTGTTTGTGGGTTCATAGATATTGGTTTCATTTTGTTGATGTCCTTGGAGAATACTATAGAAGATGAAAAACAAAATCCATGATGTTAATCTATCCTGTCATCACTAAAATCTCACCGTCCTCTTGTGAGTTTGCTGACAGTCAAATGAAATGGCCAGTAAAGTGCCAATTTTTACCAGACCACTTGTTATTTACCAAAAGAGTCATAGGTTTGTTTCCTCTTTAATAACCAATAGCAGAGGAGGTGTTTGGGGGGTTGGCAAAGGGGGGGATCTATCATTTTTCATGCACAAGGGTGACATCCCTCCGTCAGCCAATTTCGCTCCGATAGCCCAGTCCCTTGGTTCATTGATATCTGCATTAGGGACCTTTGTTAAAGGTCTCATCTAAATGCATTGAAAAACGCCTTGCTCCCTCTGTGTACCTCCTACAGTTAAAAGTGTGTGCGTGCATGCATGTTGCTTGTGCAAAGATTTGCCGACTTGGCTTTGTCTACATTAAGGTTAGTCTTTGTGGCAAAGCAATGTGGTGTCACTGAACCTAGTCAGAAAAAAAAAAAAAAAAAAAAAAAAAAGCATAGTGAGAAAGCCAACAACAAATCCACCAATCCACAACAAAGGGAAGCTGTTCCGAGTGCTCTCAGAGCTGTGGCTTTGAGTGTTTTCTCACTCTGTTGTTACTGAGTAACTCTTCAGCGACTATTTATATAAGTCATGTGATGAATTTAATAAAGCCATAGAAATTAAGAGCTCAGAACAGTGCACGGCTTATGAACTTGTTTCCAAATTAGGTCAGAAAGCGTTGTGGAGGAGCTTATTTCAAGTCGATATAAATATGACAGTGCCTTCTGCATGAAGTTGGTTCGAGTAGGTCTATTAACCAAAACACTTCAGATCCACTTCATTTTATTCCACTAAAAACACCACCCTTCATGTTCTGCACTTGTACCGCTCTGCAGTTCAAACCAACCTGACTGTACATCCTTTACTATTAAGGAGATTTAATTTGCTATTCCTGTCCATCTATTTTACAGAGCCATACTGTGATACAGCAGAGGTGCTGAGGGGCTAATGTCGCTGTCAATCCCCCATCCCCTCAGCCACAATCTCATGGCTTAATTTCCACACAGATCCGAGTACCCTTGAGCTTCACGAGGTCTCATTCACATACTTGAATCAAAATTGCTCCAACTCTCTTGTCCTGTAATTTCACCACCTTTTGGATGTGTGTGTGTGTGTGTGTGTGTGTGTGTGTGTGTGTGTGGGGGGGGTTATTATAGTTAATGAAAACTAAGACGGAAATCTAAAGGTGAGAAAATAATTTAGTTGACTTCATTGAAAATAAAGGCAATTTTTGGACACATGGAAAAGTAGAACATCGTTAATTTACAAGAAATACATATCTGTGAGAACTTTGATAAACAATGGGTTTGCAAGATATCTCATCTAATAGGTTTTTGTCTTAATATTTAATTTAAAAAAACTAACACTAATACATTAAAATTCAACTATTCAATTCTGCAAAACAAAATGAAACTAAATAAAAAAAGAAAACTAATGTGAAAGACAACACAAAAATAAAAAAGAAGTAAAAAATGCTGATTTACTGACTCTGATAAAGAATGAATAACCTGCATTTGTTTGAGAGAAAAACTGCAAAAAATGACCATGAATTCTAAACTATGGCTTAACATTTCTTCTCTTTCTACTAGGTTATTTATATCTGTTAAATCTCATATTAGTGGAGAAAAAAAAAAAACTACCTACAATTAAACAAAACTCAAAACCTAAACTGACAGACTCAACAACCTAAAAACTAATGAAAATGAAGTAAAAGAAAGCAACATGTCTCTGGTTGAACATTTTTTATTGTCGTACATAAAAGGTGATCTGTACACTCAATTTAGTTTTTCATTAATATATTTAATGTAAATGTATGTGGAGCATTTCATTTGCAGCTTTTAGGTAGTTAGGCTATATCTCCTGGCACTCTCATAAGATATATTAAGAATAGTAATTAATAAACTTCATAATTTGAAATTGACTAATAATTTGGTGCTTGAGGACATCCCTGCAGTCTGGTCCCATAGGGATCCCATTAAAAGTTGTACTGACTACAATCTATAGCTGCACTACAGTATATGATTTAACCATGTTGCCCTTGCAACAATATTGAAATCCACTTTCAAATGACTTTGAAATTAAACGTTTATGTTAAAGTTATTGTTGTACATCACAATAACTGCTTCGACATGAATGATAGTCTGTCCTGGACTGTTTAGAAGGAGAATTGCACTGGGAGCATCTGTCATTGCCTGTCACTTGTTTGAGAAGAAAATGTGAATGTTTGACACATGCTATTACTGTTTTGTTGTCCTATTTTCATACACGGTCCATGAGAGGACATGTCGATGTTAACGTTCTTTAGTCAAAGTTGTTTTTTTTTTTTCCCGAAGATGAAATAAAGTGCGCAGAAGCCTCGACCCTCACTTGAATAATACTCTGCGAATCAAAAGCAATGGTACCAAGTCTTAATGCTCATGGAGATACGCTCTCTTTAAAATAAGCTTATTGCTGTTGTATTCCTCTATCATGTGAGGCGGAAATGTCAGAGCCAACTCAAACAGGCCCAGACAAACCTCCCAAACATACTGAGATTGGATGTGAAATCAGTGCAAGGGTCACTGACAAAAGAGATTGGGTTTTATGCAGAGCGTGCCTCAATACACAACACTCCCAATGCAACGGTAAAAGCAAAGCCCCTACCAACTATTTTCGACCCATCATTATTTCTCATAAATCCCAAACTAGCCAGGACCAGTGCCTTTGACAGCATGACTGATGAGTTTTCTGTCGTGAATGTCAAGAGAAATGGTCTCCTGCTCCTTATCTCCCCTATTTCTCATTGTGAGTGAGACTTGGGGTTTTATGGAGAAAAGCCACGACCGTTGTGATGAGCATTACCTGGTGATAATGAAGGGCACGCTGCTGTACTGTCAGCTCCTACAGACAGACAGGCAGCCAAGCAGGTAGGCAGGGACCCGACTGCTGTCCATTCATGCATTTCTGTGCCCTTATGTCTTTATCTGGAGACCAGGATAAATAAGCATATTTATATATTTACACTGTGTCAGTCTGGTGATTGGCTTATCTGCCGCTGCCTTCATTCATAAAGGGAAATGTCAAGAGGTAATCAAGTCAAATGTGCCTTTTGTCAATGCTATTCATAGATCTCAAATTGTATATTGAAAATACCTGGAAGATTGGTCTGTAAAATGCTCCTTTCTGACATATTTGATTTATCTGTAGATGTCTCCATTTTGTTTGATTATTCATAAGATCCACCTATTCTTTCATACATAATGGAAATAAATAAGCCATACATACTTAATGCTAAGGTTTCTACTCTCACAATGCTCATTGAACAATTACTGTTTGTTTGACTGCATTTGATATTTAACCAAACCTCACAAGTCAAAGAAATGGCGGAAAAAAAAGTAACTCTAATTCAATGAAACTGTTTTCTAGTCCTGCAAGATAAGAACATGTTCCATTGAGACTAGCATTATGGGGTTTTTAGTGATCTTGCCTGGGACTTGGCATGCAAACCTGCCAGTATAGGCGAAGGATAATGAGGTCAGACCCAGGTCTGAGCAGGGACTGTTAGGCAGGAAGCTGCATATTTATGATGGCTTTAAGAAGCATTTATTGCCTCGTTTCCATCAGAACATTGTCTGTAAGGACCTGACAGCTTTCCTCAGAGATTAGTCTCAGATACCCCCTGTTAGGTGGCAGTCTGGTCAGATCGCTTTCCCTTGCCAGGCTGTTTTCTTCGTCTATTTCTCTGATTTTCATTACCTCTACTCCATCCTTCATTTACCTCGTCCTCCTCTCCTTTCCTGTTTCTCTCTCTCTCTCTCTCTCTCAGAAGTTTTCCACACTTTGTCACCGCTTGTCCTCTGGTTACACAGATTCAAATCAGGGTTAAAACATTTGTTTACTGTGAAGAAGGGGCAAGAGGGAGAGGGAGAGAGGGAAGCGCTGCACTAAATGTCAAGGATGATGAGGTGGGTCAGGCCGGCAGCGCACTTGCGATTACGGCTGTCTTCGCACGGCATCATCACTGACTCTGACAACCACGCATCGACTGCACAATTTATGCTCGGGAGGGCTAAGTCTCCCAGTTCCGCTGTTTCACCAAGAAATTAAATTCACATGTTATCTTTGAAAACATCCTTCCTCTTTTCCTCCAATACCGGTGTCAGGAGTAAAGGAATGTGCGGTGTCAAACTGCTGTTCAAACCAAAGAATAATGGATTCTGGCATAAGGAATCATTTCTGTCCTTCTAGGCAAAGCCACAAAAGTACACTTACCCGCTTACGGTCCATGTCTGCAACTTTCATTAGGTACCAGGCGTTCAAAATACATAGGAAAAGTTTAATGTAATTTTTTAATGATGCTTAACCACAGAAAAGCAAGAACCCCCGAGTGGGTTGTCAGGTACTCGGCCAGGACTGTGACACGCTGGAATATGCTCACGCCTCCATTCTATGCCTGTATGTTTGCTAAGCGCCTTGCGTATGAGCTATATGATTCTTTCATGAGCAGTGTGGTGGCTGGCCTTTCATAGGCGTGCTCTCATTGAGCACTTAATCAATACCTGTCATCTTGAACTCATCCTCTAAAGTGGGCCCCTGTTCTTTGTCTGCCCTGTAATCCATCTCCATACAGCTATTTGAATTTGTATTACGCACTAAGAGGACCTTCTTCACTATCAGAAGACTTAACAGATTGTTTAAGGACCCTCAGTATGAGTTTTCATAAGCACAAGAGCTGGTTTATAAAAATCTATACAAGGGCCGGAGGACCCGGGCACAGTGGCAAGCAGGGTAAGCTGTGAACGTGTGCAGAATTTTAGATCCAGAGGAAGGCAATTTCAGTGTCTCGGTTTTTCTGATTGTTTTGTTAAAGCTGGTTTTATTGCTGTTGCTCAGCTCTTCTGTCTGTCTATTTGTTTTGGGTTTAAGGAGTCGCCAAAGGTAATTTATGGTATTTCCCCCCCTAGGAGAGTATTTGATAAGGCACTTCTAAAGCTGGCTGACTACAGGCTCGAAAAGGGGAGACTCGCTTTGGATTCCACATGAGTACGGCTTCTAAATCACTGGCAGCTTCTTGTGATTGTACTTCTGTAAGTCTATCTGTAGTGAGGAGTGATAGTGCTCCGGTTGCCACGCTAGAGCGATTATAGTTTGTGAGTTTATCTGAAGTAAACATTGATAGTATTGGAAACACAAAGACAATATGTATTTAAGTGTTTTTTTTTCTCCTTTACTCCACTTCTTTGTCACAGTTTTGCAGCTCAGCTCTCTCAGAAACCAATGTGCAGTGATCCATGCTTTTAACACAGTTAAGAAAATAGTTTTTGAAAATTGGACCTTGAAGAATTCAGAGTGGGTGAGTAATTGGAGGTCAATAGAAACCAATGCTCCACAACAGAGCTGAATCCGCAGAGAGAGAGAGAGAGAGAGAGAGACAGAGAAAGAAAAAGAGAGAGAGGAGCCAGCAGAGTGTCAATCAGCCGGCGTTTTTGCCCGCATTGCCCCTTAATTTAATCACTGTTTAATTACTGCTGTCCCCTGAGGGGCGCTCTGCTAGGTTCAGTTACAGAGCCTTTTCCCTTTCTCTGCCTCCATCTCGGGGTGCGTATTTAGCCTTCGGACACTCTCTCTAAAGCAGGCCACTTTCTCAGAAGCCTCAGCAGTATTTCAACCTTACCTCGGGGCCCCTCGCACAAATCTGCTGATGATAATGTCAAGGGCAAGCACATATGCATATGTGTGATGAGAGCTGCCTGCAGGAGGAGACACCACAAACACACAATGTTATCCAAGACGAGCAAGGGCAGGAGAAGCTCGAACCATCTCCGTGAACCCGCTGCCCACCGCAACAGGAGCAGGTCGGTCCCCCTACCCTGGTAAAGCGTCTTAAAATGTAACATTAACCATAGCTCCCACTGACAACTTCAGTCGAGGAGTACTGTTTTAATCATTTTTCACAGGCTAATGGTCTCATTAGCTTATATTTGAACCCTGTAAAAGGGCACCAGTGGCTTTTATAAATTATTCCTCTGTTGATAAGATTCTAGGGTTAACAGTGTGCTCTGATGTCAGCCATGTGGGCTTTGATTGACAGGTGTGATGGGCAGGTCAGTCGGACTTTAAGAGCTTATGTTTATTTGAACAAAAAACAATCTCAATGAAATGCATCCACTGTCCTTATATCATGATCTGACATCTCCATTCATGGCCCAAGACAGGCTGCAGTGTTCTTGACCTTTGACTTTTGGCTACAAAGGCTTTTCTTTGTTGAGTTTTCTGTCCATGCTGTGCAGGTTTTCTCCAGATCCTCCCCTTTTCTCTGTCCTGATTCTCCTGTTAGTGTCCTTGACTGAAATACTGATGAAGATCTGGAGTTGGCCCCTGAGTGCCCCCAGTGGCAACTCACTACTCTTAATGTGCTAATGCTAATGCTAATGCTAGGCACTGTGTGTGTATTAAATGCAGACACCAGTTTTCCCTATGAAGATAATAAAGTAACTCAATCTTTAAAGACGGACACTCAAGTCATACTTAGGTCACACAAACTAGTGACTTAAGACTTGTCCTCAAAAGATATTGAGACTTATCATTTTGGACTTGTGAGTTCATCATGGTCTCCTGTCTGTCAAACTGAATGTCATTCCCTCCCTTTTTACCATCAGTAACTTTACGGATGACCATGTCCACAGAAATAACTAAAGCACTCGGTGAGCGCAGACCTCCACCAAGGCAGATCAGTGCCCTGCCCAATCACCACCAAAATTTAATAATTTGTTCCTTGTGCCAGTATCAACATTTCCTGAAAATTTCATCCAAATCCGTCCATAACTTTTCAAGTTCTTTTGAACACGGACAGACAAACAAACAAACCAACGCTGGCAAAAACATAACCTCCCCAGATAGCAATTACCTTTGGGCCGGATCTGCATTAAAGCCTTTACATCCGTTTATACAGGGTGGGGAAGCAAAATTTACAATATTTTGAGGCAGGGATTGAAAGACAGTGTATGACCAATTAGTTCACTGAAAGTCATGAGAATTTATTTGCCACAAGAAAATTGACATAATAGAAAATGTTTTTATTCTATGTGTCCTCCTTCTTTCTCAATAACTGCCTTCACACGCTTCCTGAAACTTGTGTAAGTGTTCCTCAAATATTCGGGTGACAACTTCTCCCATTCTTCTTTAATAGTATCTTTAAGAAAGTCGACATTGCTGTGTGATGTTCTATTGGTAGCATGTTCTAAAACGTCCCAAATAGCAGAATCCAGAGGGTTTAGATCTGGGCTAGAAGGCGGCCATAAACATGATTCCCAAAAATTGCTAAAGTTGGATTTGTTGCTGTTGTCAACAAGTGTTTTGGTGTTCTTGTGTAAGATTTTAACTTCAAATCATATTTTACTGCATTTCTACAACATTTCTTGTTGTCTACCTCAAGTTCAATTGCCATTTTTCTCATGGATTTGGTTGGATCCTTTAGGGTTTTGGATTTGAAAGTTTCAATAAAAGCTTTGGTACGTTTTTTGTTGCTTCCTCCACTTCCAGACTTTCTCGTAATAGTTTTGCTCATAGTCATTCTCTTCTTTCCATTATAAACAGTCTTTATGGACACTCCAACTATTTTTGAAATCTCCTTTGGTGTGAAGAGTGCATTCAGCAAATCACACACTCTTTGACGTTTACTTTCCTAATTACTCATATGGGCAAAAGTTTCTGAAAAGGTATGGATAATAGTGTTAGGTATGATTATGACATCAATATATGTTTGGTTTCAAAACAATTGATGTAGTGCCTGCCGAGAAAAAACAACTAAATGTTCATTGTAAATTTTGCTTCCCCACCCTGTAGCTCACATCCTTTTTCTGACTTTGGACCAAATCTGCATCTGATCCGTCTTTCAGCTCTCTCTAGCAGTTCCGGAGTTGTGCTGGCTTACGGATTTGGCCCAGAACAGTCTCCCATCACACAACCAAGACTGATTTTCAAAGTAGTAATACTGATCTGGACCAGAATCGTAATCTGAATCTGGACTAGTCGTAATACAAATCTGGGCCAACATGATTCTTGTTTATATTCTAGATGGGATTGAACGGAGCTGGGCCAGAGCTGGACCATTTCTGTAGAAGATCTGTTTCACGGAGCAGTACCTGTTTTGGCCCGATGTGCGTTTGGACACTGGGACGGATCTGCCAAATGGTTTCGGGCCGAGTCAGGGTGTGATTCTGTTCCAGATCTGTCGCAGTATCTCTTTGCTATCTGGGTCCTTGGTGGAGGTAACAATGATCTTAGTTGCCACTACTATGCTTCTTGTTATAAATTTCAGCTTCAGAGGCTATAGTCAAAGGACGAATACGACACTCACCAGCTAATATGTCTACAGAATTTCTGGATCCATCACATATTATTTTTTCATCATCTGAAAACATACCTGGATAAATGAGTCACATCACGTGAAAAGTCATTGTGTCACCGATGGACTGTTAGATAGCTGATGCTGAGCTGAATATGTTTTCTAACATTAACTTCTTGTTATTACCTTTGTAGCAAAGGGAGCCTAACTTGATTAGATCAGTATTTGCTGAATCTTTTCTAAAGATGACTGATTGCTGGACACTTACTGTTCTGGAGGACCAGCTGAGAGAAATCCAAATGTGTCAAGGTCTTGTCATTCAAAGAAGGGTCTGTGTTTGTTTGAGTGTTTTGACAATTTGATTTTATTTTCTGAACCCTCAGGCCTGTTTTGTGATGTGCAAAGACAAGAAAACCCAATGTTTCACAGTATATCCTGTTCAATTCATGTTAAGCACAAATCTGTTCATGTTAATACAGTGTTAACTCCACAAGAAAAGCTTTCACTGTGTGTGTTTTTCATATTGCAGTGCAGTATTTTAAGTGATTACATACCAAAAAACTAATCGGTGCTGCTACATTTTTGGTATTAGATAAAGGAGTGATGATGATATAGTCCATGCTTTAAATTCCTCAGATATTGCAATGTAGAGTGGAAGGCACGCAGCAGATCATAGAACTATCATAACAACCTTAAGAAACTTGACACTTAACTTGGACCTGCCAAATCTCTTAAACAAAAAGCCTGTTTTTTTCCTTTTAGACTGTAGTTGTGGTTAAGTTTCACTTAGTGAGGATGTTGAGGGATTTTGTTTCAGTTTCATCAATTTTACTGTTGCAAAATTGTAATACAGATCCTGCCCTTCCGCTGTGCTGGGACCTAATTTTTTTTTTTTTTTAATCCTGTTTGTATTTACGTGTATGATGTTTATTAATTTAAAAGATCATTTTACAAGTCAAGAAGGACACCATTTGGGGCAAAGATGGAAAAAAAAAAAAAAAAAACATCTAGTTTTGCATTAATCCGCTTAATGGACTGCATCTCTTGTGTGAGTCATCAACAACACCAAAATTGCTGACGTTTTAGCACATTTTACTTTAATCCTCAAAAGGGAAATTAAATGTCTCATTAAGAGGTGAGATATCACTACAGTCTAGTCATGATGAAGCTGCGGAGGCAAAAGCATATGTAAATATCTTTGAATGTTATACTTTAAGAATATTTATTTCTACCTGCCTTTGTTTTGCACTGGTGTGTTGCATATCTTATCTTATCTTATCTTATCTTATCTTATCTTATCTTATCTTATCTGTCTCACAGTTACAATGACATCACCTCTGCAACTTTCAGGTGTGTAGTCTTTAAAGTATTTATGCTTATTCAAGGCCGTTTTACCACAAACTGCATCTTTCTTAACTTGGGGGGATCAAAAATAACTTATCTTTCATCACTGACTGCCTGTTAGCTCTAGGTTTGTATTATATAATTATCTGTCAGGGAGCCCACTAGTAAGTGTTGATATCTATATATTACAGTAGTTGCTTTTCCATTGAACATCTGCACAAAACTTTACCCATATTTCTTAAATGTCGAAAAAACAGAAGTGCAAAATGTCGGTTTTGCCATTAAATCACATATCTGATGATTTGTTTATTTATTATCGCGAGATGACACAAGAAGTCATTCCATAAACGTGGCAATGAACATAAATATGGTGTTGATTTACAGATATATTAATTATTACCATGTATTACCCCTCTATCTCGTACTAAATTAAAAAATAAGTGGGTTTCCCGGTGTGTCCACACATACCATGACATGTTTCTTCTTCTTCTTCGCTTGTTTTAACGTACGTCAACATCTGTTTTTTTAATTCACCTGACTCTTGTTGCAGTCTTGCGTGATACACCATTTGTGCTACACCTGAAAAACCACCTCTTGCCAGCGCAAAAACTTTTAATGGAAAAATGAGAATTTTGGCAAAATTGTCGTTTTTCCATTTGGTAAATTTTTTTGCGCAAGTTATATTTGTGCAATTTGAGGGTCAATGGAAAAGCGACTAATGACATCAGCTCTGCAACTTTCAGGTGTGTAGTCTTTAAAGTATTTATGCTTATTCAAGGCCTTTTCACCACAAACTGCATCTTTCTTGACTTGAAAATGACAAACACCATATGTGTAAATGATATTTAAATCAAAGGGGATCAAAAATAACTTATCTTTCATCACTGACTGCCTGTTTGCTCTAGTTTTGTATTATATAATTATCTGTCAGGGAGCCCACTAGTAGGTGTTGATATCTATATATTACAGTAGTTGCTTTTGCATTGAACATCTGCACAAAACTTTACCCATATTTCTTAAATGTCGAAAAAACAGAAGTGCAAAATGTCGGTTTTTCCATTAAATCACATATCCGATGATTTGTTTTATTATTGCGAGATGACACGAGAAGTCATTCCGTAAACGTGGCAATGAACATAAATATGGTGTTGATTTACAGATATATTATTATCATATATTACCCCTCTATCTCGTACTAAATTTAAAAATGATTGGGTTTCCTGGTGTGTCCACACATACTGCGATATAGTTCTTCTTCTTCACTTGTTTTAACGTACGTCAACATCTGTTTTTTAATTCACCTGACTCTTGTTGCGAAAAAAAGGTTTCTCCATTGCAGTTTTGCGTGATATACCATTTGTGCCACACCTGAAAAACCACCTCCAGCCAGCACAAAAACTTTTAATGGAAAAATGAGATTTTTGGTGAAATTGTCATTTTTCTATTAGGTAAATTTTTATACGCAAGTTATATTTGTGCAATTTGAGGGTCAATGGAAAAGCGACTAATGGTATCAGCTCTGCAACTTTCAGGTGTGTAGTCTTTAAAGTATTTATGCTTATTCAAGGCCTTTTCACCACAAACTGCATCTTTCTCAACTTGAAAATGACAAACACCCTATGTGTAAATGATATTTAATTCAAAGGGGATCAAAAATAACTTATCTTTCATCACCGACTGCCATTTGCTCTAGTTTTGGATTATATAATTATCTGTCTGGGAGCCCACTAGTAAGTGTTGATATCTATATATTACAGTGTTAATAGTGTGATCATCATAAATTAGTGTTGGTGGTAGCATAGCAGATTTTACACCTTTTTTTTTCTTTAAAAGCCAAGATGGTGATGTGAAAAAAAAAAAAAAAAAAAAAAAAACTAACTCAAAGCTTCAAAACACTTGGTACATTCACTGGTTTTATTCAGCCTGTGCTTTAAACCCAGCGTTGGGTGTAAAAGTCAGATCCTAGAGCTGTTTAACTCAGTTGAAATCACTGCTGCGAAGGGAGGTCAGGTTTACATAGATGCTCCCTTGTACTGCATAATGTGTACCAGCATATCTCCAGCCAAACACAGTACACATCTTGTGGTTTGTCTGGATTACCAGCAGCCCACCACCACACATCTTACATAGGGACTGCACCGGGGGAATAACTCACATTTAGCTCTTAAGCTACAGCAATCAATATAAATTTAGCATGGTAATGATCAGGTGCAGGGGGTGTACGTCTCCAGTGCCTCTCTCTCTCTCTCTCTCTCTCTCTCTCTCTCTCTCTCTCTCTCTCTTTTTTCCTGGTACATGCCACAGCGCTCTAGCTCCCAGAGGCCTGTGGGTAACACAAGTAAGGCTCTGCTCTGCACGTCAACTCTCAACTGAGGATTACAGCAGGGAAACAAACATACGAGGCTGTCTCAGAGTCGTAGCAACAGGCAGAGGGAATAGCCTACGTTAGTAATGAAGCCACTGACACAGGAACACACTTATGCACAGACACACACATATCTCAACAACCCTCCACTGTTCGCTTCCTGTAGAAGCAGAGGTATTTTAGACTGTTAAGGATATAATGGGACAAATAGAGATGATGTGATGAAGGGGTTGTGTATTTGTGGGTCTGTGTGTGTGTGTGTGTGTGTGTGTGTGGGTGTGACTGACTGATAGATGAGATGCTGTCTCTCAGGAGAGTGTCCATGATGATGACTATCACCAGGGGAGGAGAATCGTGACTCCTGGGTATTCAGATTGGAGTGTTGACAGGTTTATTATTAAAGTTAGTTTTTTTTTCTCTCTCTCTTCTTCCTCTCTCTTCTTCTTTACACTGGATGGGTGGTGTCAGGGTGTGATAGTCGCTGTCCTCTTTTGCAGTTTCCTTTCTTGACAGACAACAACACAACTCTACTGGTATATCTACAGAAGCTGGCAACCTTTTTTTTTTTTTTTTTTTTTTTTTTCTTTTATTTTACACTACAACAATAACAGATTAACCCTTTTATGCATGAACTATGAGAACCTTATTCAATTTTTTTTTTTCCCTGGGTGTTTTTATTCTTCTTTAGGCATGAAAAAAACTGATTGAAAATTTTTTGAAGAACTTATTTTTCATGGAGTTGCAAAAATGTCCACTCAGCTGGACACCATGCCGTTAGTTTTTGGAACAAAGAAACATGTATTTACTGATATACTGCACGAAAACTATGAAATAAAAAAAATTTTATCCCATAAAGACCCAAACATCCACCAGCAACCAAAACCATTTACTGATCTAAAATGTATAGTACCTTTTTAATCCACTAATCCTGTCAATACATATGAGTAATTGGTGTAAAATTCAATTTTTTATCTTTTCATGGTTATCAGATATGACCCATTTGGATGTTCAGAGGCTCTATAGTTACCGTGGAAACACCATCATTTTCTACAACATTGATTCATCAGTAAAACTCATGGAGTTGGATAAATAACAGCAGTCATAGATGCTTGTTTTATGTTGAAAAAGTCACTTTTTCTTCAGTTTTCTCTGTTTTTTGATGTAATAACCCAAAAGTTTAATCTGAGTTTTTATGAACATCTATATGATCAGTACATTATATACTGGAAAATACTTTACTTTCACTGGAAAAATGCAAAATACAGAAGAGTATTTCATAATAAATGTCAACAAATCACTTAACAAAAAAAAAAAAAAAATCATTCTAACTACTGCATAAGTAGCACTGGGTCTTTATGGGTTAATGCTGCTAATCTGATATTTTCTCACATTTTAATATATTCTAATGCAAATAAAAATTGTGTTTAAAAAAATGTCAATTACAGCCTAACAACAATTTGCAATTAATTTACACTCAAACATGTTACTGCAAATCAGGTTTATCAAGAACAGCAAAGTTACAGGAATGGTATGAATTGCAGTGGATGAGAGAATGCATAAGTGTCCACTGTGTTGACTGATATGGAACTAAAACTACAAAACCCATGAATGTACAAGAGAACTGTCCACTGTAGTGACCACTATGCATGAAAGGGTTAATTGAAAAGTAAACACTTTTATTTCCGTACACACAGTTGTTAAGCATTTACGCTTTATATACAGCAGCATTTATGCCAAAACCAAATTGGCTGGAGGACTGAGCCAAATGTAATCCCTTTTAAGATGGCTAGCTGGCCTTGTTTGCGTCGAGCAGGATGCCTACCAAACCCGTAATGCAATTGACGACCTGCTGCATGTGACATTAATAAAGATGGAACATGTACAGGAAATTAAACTCTCACTTTCCTATTGTAATGAGATGGTATCCATCATGATACTGTTTGCTTCCCAATCAGATAAAATGATCAAATTGAAGCTCAATCAAGGGCCTTGTGCAATGCCATCGCCGTAACCTGCTGGCATTACTCTTCTAAATGGATGGAAAAGTGAATGGGATTTAAATAAAGACTCTATATGTTAATGGGCAAGGGTTTAGCTCCCCTGGAGATCCACTTTCTGCTAAAGATGGGGGAGAAGAAGATGAAGATGATGAAGAAGAAGTGGGGGGATGGAGGAGAGAGTCATGGAGCTGGCACTGAAGATGAATGTCAGTAGAGTGTTGTGTGATACACACTTCCAAATCCTCTTTTTCTTGCGTTAAAAAATGCAAGAAGGAGGTAAGTGAACATGATGACCTCGGTAAGGCATCTCTGTGTCCCGGTTGGCCACAAGAGGGAAGTAGCTAGCTACACAGACAAGAGACGGGCCACAGGTTCATAATCCCACTGAATGGATGTGACATATATTAACTAAAAGCTATTCTTTTGTTGTATTTTTATAGATCAGTGGATTTTTTTTTCTTCATTACATGACCCTCTAGTATTTAGATAAGGGCTACAGACATGGGGGGATGCAAAATTTAATGGTATTGGCTTTTATAGGTAATAAGGGGGCTCTGATCAAAGGTTCACAGTACTCTAAAGCAGCTAGGTTGCACTCAGGAGGGCGACCAAGTGCTCTCAAGCCAGGCTGAGTAAATTGCCAGATCAGCTAATCAGAATTCAACTGGAAGAAGTAAGTTAGCAGAGACTAATTGAAGACAGATTTAAGGGGCATCCATCTGGACATGGCAACCATTTCTTCCTCTCCTTTAGTAATTTCTGATGAATATTAATAATGTTTTTTATATAATAGTGTGTGTGTTGAGTGGAGAGTGGAAAGAGAGAGGGGGGAAGGCTGCTCTAAATGAAGCACCTAAAAAGCCGTAGACATACCGGGTGAAATTACTCAGAAGATATCTCAAGCAGACTATCTATTTACTTGCCCTCTTTGCTTCTCTTGAGCACTGGAGGGCAATGTGCGGAGGAGCCGTGCACTTATGGAAAACTGTGCATGTGGGATGCTATCAGCACCTGCTCAACATGGGTATATGAGCCAATTAAACAAGTATGGGTGTATGTCGTCCTCCTCCTCGACATGATTTGAATCACAATCCCCCGGCTGTGTGGTCCTGCTTGACCTGGCTCACGCAAGATTGAATATTCCCCGGAAAAAGGTTCAGTTAATGAAGAGTATTGAGCTACAGCCTGATCAAGAAGTAGGCCAGGATGGATGCAACAGCAGATTAATGAAGTCGCTGAGATAAGAGCGATGTGAATTTGCATAAGAAACTCAACAAGAATTAATGGTATATAATATAGGCAATGTAAACGCTGCAGGATAAAATAACATCATACTTGTCGACCGTTTCCTGCATATGTGCCAGTATGTAAATTGGAAGTATATACTCTGAAATGAACAGAAATTACTTGGTTGATTGCATGGTGTTTTAAGGCTGGTTGAAGTCTGTGTGGAACCAATGCACTTCTATGTATTATGAATATATTAGGAATTAAAATGTAGAAAAGTGAGAGACTATGAACTATGTTGTATTGTGGAGTTGGACTGTTTTATTATTATTTTTGTGTTCAGTAGTTTTGGGTAGATTAGAAATGTTAGCTCATGACTAACCCTAACCTCCCCCAACCTAACATTGTAACTGAAAAGCTAGGTTATGATTATTCCTAATATAGGTTGTAAACTCCTAATATTGGTGAAAAAATTCCTGTAATAACAGTGGTTTCCAATTTTTTTTTTTTTTTTTTTAAGAAATGGTTAGCTGATGTTTTCAATGTATATTATAAAGGGTTATTACACATTACACATATATACTGGTTTATGAACGTTTATACAACATATTTATAAATGTTATATTAGAAGGAACCTTAAAAGTGAATGTATTATAATGTGCAGACAAATATTTCACATTTTGACCCAAGACTGTATCTTAGAAACTACAGCCAAACAGCATTTTTGACTTTATTTTTCTTTATTAGTGACTCAAACTTGGTAAATTAACTTGTTTTTTTGTTTGTTTGTTTGTTTGTTTGTTTGTTTTTTATTACCCTGCCCCCACGAAGGGGAGGCAAGGGATATATATATATATATATATATATATATATATATATATATATATATATATATATATATATATAATTTTTTATGTTTTTTCGTTTGGTTTGTTTGTTTGTTTGTAAACATGTAGCAAATCTATGGGTCGAATTCATACCAAATTGGGTTTATAGATTGCCAGTGACTCAGAATAGATCTCATTACATTTTGAGAACAGTAGGCCAAAGTTCAAATTTTTTATGTATTTAATTTTTTTTTTCTTCCCATTTACTTATAAAGGGCAAAATTCCAAATGTCTGTTACAGAAAAACTATTAGTTGAATTCATACCAAACTGGGTTGATAGATTGCCAGTGACCCAGAATAGATCTCATTACATTTTGGGAACAGTAGGCCAAAGTTCAAATATTTTTTATGATTTTTTTTTTTTCTTCCCATTTACTTATAAAGGGCAAAATTTCAAATGTCTGTAGCAGCAAAACTATTGGTTGAATTCGTACCAAATTGGTTTTATAGATTGCCAGTGACACAGAATAGATGTGGCTACATTTTGAAAAAAGTAGGTCAGAGTTCTCATTTTTTATGAATTTTTTTAAAATGTTTTTTTCTTCCCATTTACTTATAATGGGCAAAATTTCAAATGTCTGTAAAAACATCAATTATGTTTCAATTTTCTTCTAACTTGACACATATATGGAGGCAAATGATTTGCTGACATCAGCACGTGCATAGACATGATGACATCAGCTGGATCGATGCCAAAATAAGCTATAATATGTGCGAGGGGCGGGGCTTGTTGTGCCTGGTACCACTTGTTCTGGATGTGTTTTATTTGTAACACAGTGTAATATTGGACACTTGATTCCAATTGCACTTTCCATGCATGTACATAATGGCAGACAGGGGTCTTGACATGGAGGTTAAATAGAGTAGCCTACTTCTGTGGATGGAACAAAGAGGTGATTTAATGACCTTAAACATGTCAATATTGGCTTAAGTGTTCACTGTAATTACAGTATTTTCTCTGTTTTATCTTATTCCAGACAGCTCATTATGACAGGGATTTATATTGGTTTATTGCTTCTTTAAATACACCAGACTCATTTGACCAAAACAGTAATTTTACAGTACAAAATACAGTTATCGTCTGACTTTCCTATTTTCACATGTAAATTTAACACTTTGCTTGTTTTTAGGGATCTGAACTGACAACTAACAGGGTGTGAAGTAAAATTATCATAGTTATGATATAAAGGATGATATCGTCAGTATAGAAGTGAAAATATTCAAAGTATAATGTACAATTAAACAAATATTTACTGTATGTTATCCACCTGAGACCCAGAAAAGTAAGTTTCTCCTTTTTTGCATTAAAAAAGTATCTTGGATGAAAACAGAATGGCACAATTATGTTTTCTGACACATTTTAACATTTATTTTTTATGGAATGTCTGTTGCAGAGGATAATAATGCATTGCTGGGTTTTTTTTTGAGTTGACTTAAATACATTTTATGTCCACAGCAGTAGGTGCTGAATGAAACCTGGTATAAAACATGAGAAATGTAATGAAATAAATCTCATATATTCTGAACAAAAGCAGAACTGGCATGTTAAGTGCAAATGGAAGTCACACTAATAATATCACTTTATAGAAGATGTTTTTTTCCCTTGAAACTTGAGTTTTTACTGCTGTACATATGTAAAATATATCCAGATTAGAATCCTTTGACCCCTGACGTGTCTGTGCTGAGCGTTCTGTATGTATGATTTATTTTAAATATTCATAAATATTCAACCATTTGCTAAATAGGAAAAATTTAAAAACATGCTGATAGAACAGACTTTGTACTCTCCATAGACATCTGAGCATGCTCAGTGCATCCCCCACCACCTGTGTAATGGGGGGTAAAACACAGAGCAGTGACTGAGACCAACTTGCTTTTAAAAAAAAAAAAAAAAAAGAACATTTGGACTTTTTTTTTTTTCTTTTTAATACTTTGTTTTTACTGAGTTTTGACCATGTAACTGCTTTTCGGAGTTCAATCAGGAGCCCCAAAACAAAAAAACTACTGGGCCCAAATTTGCATCCTTGTTGTTCAGTGTGTTCCAGTTCACAGTTCAGGTTCAACATCCTAAACTTCTTATTGATGCACATTCTGAGTGTTTTACTTAGTAAAAACCTGTCAAACTTCAATTCCTGTCTTTGTCTTTTTCTGTTATTCCACCTGTTCTGACCCTAAAACACACGTAAAACAAAACCACTGAAGAAAAGGAACACAAACACATACTCACAACAGCTTTAATGATACTGAAACAGACACAAATTCACAACAGCACATTTACCCTGGAATAATGTGTCAGGGGTTAAAGGGTTAATATAGAAACTGACAAGTATATGTGTGGTCATTAGAATTTTACTAAATCAACAAATCTAATGTTGGCTGAGGACTTTTGTGCAGTAATGTGTGTATATACTCAAAAACAAAAACTTAAAATTATAATCCATTTATTGTTACCTCCGCCAGGAGGTATTGTGATCACTTTGCTTTGTGTGTGTGCGTGTTTGTTTGATTGTTAGCAAGATAACTCAAAAAGTTATGAACGGATTTTCATGAAATTTTCAGGAAATGTTGATACTGGCACAAGGAAGAAATTATTAAATTTTGGTGGTGATGGGGTGGGGGGGCAGATCTATCTTGGCGGAGGTCTGCGCTGTCCGAGTGCTTTTCTTGCTAAAGGTTGTTTTTAGAATACAGTAATGTTAGTTTCATGTCATATCATTTTTTTCTATGGATTTTCATCTGCATAACATGGATGTATCATACAGTGTGTATATTTTTGATGTCCCAACTTAGAGATAAACATATATATATATATATATATATATATATATATATATATATATATATATATATATATATATATATATATATATATATATATGTCTATGTCAGGGTAGAGACTGCGATCTGGTAGGATCGGCGATTCTACCAGTAGAGACTCCGATCAGAGTCTCTACTGGTAGAAACTCCAATCCGAACCCTAACCCCTAACCCCTAACCCTAACCCTTCTACTGGCAGGATCGGAGTTTCTACCAGTAGAGACTACGATCGGAGTCTCTACTGGTAGAATCGCCGATCCTACCAGATCGCAGTCTCTACCCTTACATACATATATATATATATATATATATATATATATATATATAATCAAAAGACATCAAGAATATGGTACATGTTATTTACACAAATTCCAGATATGAAAATATAGCAAAAGCATAAATGAATAAATACATAAATAAAAATAAATGATAATTAAAAAAAAAAAAAAAAAAAAAAAAAAAAAACAGAAACAAGAAAATCACTCGGAGAGCGCAGACCTCCACCAAGACAGATTCCCCCTCCGATCACCACCAAAATTTAATCATTTCTTCTTTGTGCCTGTATCAACATTTCCTGAAAATTTCATGAAAATCCGTCCATAACTTTTTGAGTTATCTTGCTAACAAACAAACACGCATGCGAACACGCAACCACACAAAGCAAAGTGATCACAATACCTCCTGGCGGAGGTAATGAAATATACCTACAGTTATTCAGGTGATGTATGATTTGGTATTAAAGTCATGATAAAGTTCTCGTTCTATAAGTTTCTATGTATGTTAGAAAAGGCTGCTATGCTTTATAGAATTCTGCAGTTGATCCTTCTAACGTACAACTCATCTTCATATGTAAAAACCTCATGATGTCTGCGATCCACTGATCATGTGTGGGAGGGGTTTCCTGTTTCCACCTCAAAAGTATAAGACGTCGTGCAAGTAGAGATGCAAATGCAATAGCATGTGAATAATATTTAAAATTATGAATGTTTGGAGGAGTCACTCCAAGACATGTCATTTTTTTTTAACCCTTTCATGCATAGAGGTCACTACAGTGGACAGCTGTTCAAAGGTGTTCTCTTATGGATTTTGTTGTTTTAGTTAAATATCAGCCAACACATTGGACGCTTATGCATCTATCCCATACACTGTAATTCATACCATTACTGTAAATTTGCTGTTCTAGATAAACCTGATCTGCAGTGACATGTTTGAGTGTAAAAAAATTGGTAATTTTTATTAGATTGTAAAGTTTTGTTTTGTTTTTTGCATATTATCTCCATGCAGGTATGTTAAAATGTGAGAAAACATCAGATTAGCAGCATTAAATATGTTTTAATTTCCTAGTTTTGACACAGTATATTAGTAAATACATGTTTCTTTGCTTCTGAAATTAAACACATGGTGTCCAGCGGAGTGGACATTTTTGGAACTCCATGAAAATTAGGTTCATGAAAATTTTTCCAATTTTTTTCATGCCTAAAGAGGAATAGAAACACACAGGAAAAAAAAAAAAAAATCTTGATTAAGGTTCTCATAATTCATGCATGAAAGGGTTAATATTCAGAAATGGCGTCTGTTTTGCGGGAGTCTCCAAACACTTATTTATTTCCGCCGTGCACAGAAAAATCACTTCTTTTACACAGTATTCTCTGTGCATTTGGCCATAAAGCTGTTTTTCTCCACATTGTCTTATGATCCATCTTCTCTCTGACCCAATGACATCTTTCTTTCCTTGTGCTTTTCAGTGGATTATGATCTGACAGTGAAAACACCGGGCCAAAGAACAGCGTCAATATGGCATTCACAACTGCTGTTATTTCCCTCAGGACTCAGAGTCACACATTTGAAACAATCCTCCAGGGACAAATTTAGGCAACGGACCAATCCAAACTGCCGGTAACACAAACCGCTCTGTCACACCTCTGTTTTTAACAGACATTTAAAAGGGAAAATGAGAAAAACAATGAGGAAAATACACAGGAGGACTTTATTATTTACAGAAAAAGCATCAATTAATTTAAATAATATAGAATAAGGAGTGTGTGATCATGGAGTCTGTGTTTAGATTCATGTTGTTTTTCACCGTCTGTACCTGATCCAAACTGACAGAGAAAAATAGAGAAATTTAAAGGATATATAAAATTATAAATTATAAATAATAAATACACAAAGCTGTCAACTTCTTGGTGATTCCATTTATGACATGATTACTGCCCCAGATGTCAGTAATCATGGAGGCAAGAAGACAAAGTACGATATTAGTCCCCAAAGCACGAGAACCATAATACGCTTCCTATTTTACAACCTAACTTTCTCTTACTCCACAAGGAGACATTTTCACTCTGCTGCTTTGATATGCTTGGCTGCTTGGTAACTGTTGTATAAAAAAAAAAAAGAGAAAAAAAAAGAGAGAGAAAAAAAAGAAAAAACTCCCACTGCAACGACAGGTGTCTGATTTCTATTCCCATGGCAAACACACACACACACACAGCTAGATGCAGATTGCCTGTGGAGATCGCTGTTTGCGCAAAATAATAGTGTATTTGAAAATACTGGCCCTGGGATGTTGTGCAGGCTTTCAGATGAGATGTGTGTTTGAGACAAAATGATACAACAGGGAGAGAGTGATTACTTTAATGATAGATCCCTAACCAGGCATTTTTCATAAATGGAAACTTTGATTTGGACCTGAAAAGAATCAAGAATAGGTATAGCAATGTGCAAAGACAATTTAGAGCAAATGTTTTGTTTTTTTTTTGTGCTAAATTGTCGCATCGTGGACACTCGGGATGCTCTCAGGTAACATTGTTCATGCATGAGTGGAATCAGTCAATCCATGAAAGTTGGAGAGGTGACAGATGAAAACTTCCACTAAGTTTTTAGCGGTCTGTCCTAAATGTTTGCTTTGATTGATGGGTATACATGTGATTTAACGCACTGCCGGAGCATGAATGAATGGAATACTTTTTACATATATTTAACACTTAGGGTATATCAAGGCTCTCTTCCAGTGCCATTTTCTTCTAGTACGCAAAATGGAAGGTCTAACCTGAGGGTATGACAATATGATTAGAATGGGAAGTCATTCCCCATCCATCCTCCCAGCCACTGTGATAAAAATATAAGAAAGTGATTAGGGGGTAGAAAAAGCTTTGGTTCATTTATATTTTATACCATATGAAAAAGTAATCTGACCTATAGACACTGTGGCTCATGCTGGATATGGAAGTAAAGAAGCCTACATGGGTATAAGACTGAAGCTTAATTTCAATGGCATTACTGCATTATTTACATCATTAAAGCCTCGACCACTGTATAACCCACATCCAGTCTACAAATGCATTAATACAATGTTGGAGATGAAAATGAGGTGACAGCACGGGCACTTTCCGGGGATAAGGGATTTCTTAATTCAGTCGGATCAGTCCAGTATAATGCAATAGTTATTACATTTAGGTTGTTCATATGGAAGTCTCTCAGGTAATAATAATATATGCTGTTAGTTTAAGATCAGATCAAATCCAGCTCAAGTTTAACAAAGGATCTGGGTTGGAGCATTTCAGTCGAATTTTGTGATGAATAATTTAGAATATTTGAGACATTTCTTTCTTATATTTAAAGTATTTATAGTCATATTCCTCCTAAATAGCCATATACTACATGAGGGATAGTAATGGCGTTTGTATTCTTGCTGTTTTTGACTAGCACGCTGTTGTTTTAGTTTTCAGAATTCTGTTTTTGTGTTAATACATGAGATGCAGGAAACTGACATACACCAAACACAAACTACAGTCGCTTTACCATTGACCCTCAAATTGCGCAAAAAGTAACTTGCGCATAATAATGTACCTAATGCAAAAATGCCAGTTTCACCAAAACTCTCGTTTTTTGATTAAAAGTTTTTGTACTGGCAAGAGGTGGTTTTTCGGGCATGCTGTAAATGGTATATCACGCAAAACTGCAATGAAAACACCTTTTTCTGCAACTAGAGTTATGTGAATAAAAAAAAAAGAAACAAAAACGGATGTCATGCAATACTATAATCATGACGTATAATCTTCCATATCACAAATTAGTTGAGCTAGAATCATCACTATGTACTACTACTACAAAATGATATGGGATACTGACCTAAACCAAACCTATCTCATTTACAAAATAATATCTTAAAGTTTTAAGTTTAAGCCTCTTCACTAGTCACTCTTCCATTGACCCTCGGATTGCGCAAATATAATTTGCATATAAAAATTTACCTAATGGAATAATGACAATTTTGCCAAAACTCTCTTCAAAACACTTGACTGGCAAGAGTTTTTTTTTTCAGGCGTGGCATAAATGGTATATCACACAAAACTGTAATGGAAAGACCTTTTTCTGTAACAAGAGTCACATGAATAAGAAAACCCCCCGATGTTGACGTACGTTACAACAAGCGAAGAAGAATTTTAAAAGAAACATGGTGCAGTATGTGTGGACACACCAGGAAACTGGATCATTTTTTAATTTAGTACAAGATAGCGAGGTAATATATAATAATAATGAATATATCTGTAAATCAACACCATATTTACATTCATCCCCATGTTTATGGAATGGCTTCTCATGACATCTCGCAATAATAAATAAACAAATCACATTGGTGATTTAGTGGAAAAACCGACATTACAGACTTCTGTTTTTTTGACATTTAGTAAATATTGGTAAAGTTTTGCACAGATGTCCAATGGAAAAGTGACTTATGTCTGTTGGCACATTTGCGATTAATAACCAGTTGATCTGTATTTATAGCCATTATTGTAACATTCCTTGTCTTTTCTCAGTCATGTAGTACAAAAAAATCTGATTTAGCATTTCTTTTAGACGTGGGCCGATATATCGGGCTGATATATTGATTTTTTTTTTTTCATATACATATCTGCCATCTGCCGTAGTTTTTTTTTTTGAAAGCCGATATTTGATCAGTAGTAAAAATGTTATATGATATTTGATCAGGCACTTGTGTAGGCAGCACTTGAAGTTCAGTAAATGTTAAAAGAGTACTTTGTGTAAATGTATTCATAATTTCATTTATATTGCTGTAAAAAAATTGTATTTATCTGAATGTTTGAATTGTATTTTATAGTCAACGTACTTTAAAAAAAAAAAAAAAAAAAAATCGGCCTTAAATATTGGCCTCAAAAATCAGCTGTAGATATCGGCCATTGGGTGACCAAATTTATGAAAACTGGCCTTAGAAAAACCCATATTTGTCGTCCTCTACTTTCTTCTCTACTTGCATCACCAAACCAAGGTGAAACAGGGCAGTTATATACAGGGGTTGGACAAAATAATGGAAACACCTTAAAAAATCAACAAAATATAATTTAATATGGTGTAGGTCCGCCTTTTGCGGCAATTACAGCCTCAATTCTCTGAGGTATTGATTCATACAACTTGTGAATTGTTTCCAAAGGAATTTTAAGCCATTCTTCAGTTAGAATACCCTCCAACTCTTTTAGAGACGATGGCGGTGGAAATCGACGTCTTACTTGAATCTCTAAAACTGACCATAAATGCTCAATAATGTTGAGGTCTGGGGACTGTGCCGGCCATACGAGATGCTCAACTTCAGTAGAATGTTCCTCATGCCATTCTTTAACAATTCTAGCTGTATGGATTGGGGCATTATCATCTTGAGGTGAAGGTGTTTCCATTATTTTGTCCAACCCCTGTAAGTAATTATGACTTCTAGTTCATCTTTTCTAGATCTACAACAATTAGATGTTTTCCTTATATTTATAAGATTTACACTCACATACTTTTCTAATTAGCCGTTTAGTACATGATATAAATTTCTGGTCTGTCTGCAACACATGGTGCCTTTATCCAACATGCTTTTAATGTGTTCAGTATTCAGATTTAGTGTTTCTTTTAGAGGTAGGCTGATATATTGCATTTTTTTCAATATCGGCCATCTGCCCTAATTTTTTTTTTTTTTGAAAGCTGATATTTGATCAGTAGCAAAAATGTAATAAGATATTTGATGAGGCACCTGTGTGGGCAGTGTTTGTGTTTCAATTGTATTTTACGGCCAGTGTGCTTTAAAAAAAATTGACCTTTATTATCAGCCTGAAAAATCAGCTGTAGATATCAACCATCGGGTGACCAAATTTTAAAAAATAGACATTGACCTTAGAAAAACCCATATCGGTCGACCTCCACTTTCTTTTATACTTGCATCACCAAACCAAGGTGAAGCTTTTATAGGTAGGCCAATATATTGGGCTGATTTATTAATTTTATTCAATATCAGTTATCCAACTGCCTTAATTTTTTTTGAAAGCCAATATTTGATCCGTAGTAAAATTGTTGTAAGTTATTTGATCAGGCACTTGAAGTTTAATAAACGTTAAATGAGTACTATGTGTACGTGTATTAATAATTTCATTTATATTGCTGCATAAAAATCTTAATTATCTGAGTGTTTCAATTGTATTGCATGGTCAATGTACTTAAAAAAATCGGCCTTAAATATCAGCCTCAAAAATCAGCTGTAAATATCGGCCATCGGGTGACCAAATTTTTAAAAAAAAATCAGTCGACCTCTACTTTCTTTTCTACTTGCATCACCAAACCAAGGTGAAACAGGGCAGTAATATAAGTAATTATGACTTGTAGTTCATCTAGATTAGATTTTTTTCCTATATTTATAAGATTTACACTCACTTACTTTTCTAATTAGCCATATAGTACATGATATAAATGTCTGGTTCATCTGCGACACATGGTGCATTTGTCCAACATGCTGTTACAGTGCTCAGTATTCAGTTTTAGTACAAATACACATACATAACCAAACCAAGGTGAAGGAGGAGACTGACATGCATTAACTTTGACCCCGACCAAACATTTCCATACACCAAACACAAACCATTTCCCCCTGAATTTAAACCAGTTATTGTAACATGTCCTTTTCTGGTCATTTAGCACATAAATAAACTTTTATTATAGTCCAGTTTATCTGAAACTCTTAGTATTGTCACTGTTTTTATGTAGCATGCTTTTAAGTGTTAAGTATTCATATTTAATATTTCTTTTTGCCAAACCAAGGTGAAACAGTGTAGTGACTCAAATGATTATGACTCCATCTGGATCGGAAATCATTTCTATATTTAAAAGATTTATGCTCACTTACTTTTCTAATTAACCATATAGTACATGAAATGAATTTACGCTTTATCTGCTGTTCATGGTCTTGTTGCTGCATTTATCAAAGGTGCTGTTACAGTGCTCAGTATTCAGTTTTAGTACAAATACACATACATAACCAAACCAAGGTGAAGCAGGAGACTGACATGCATTAACTTTGACCCTGACCAAACACATAAATAAACCAAACACACACCATGTCACTTCATGCCCCCATAAACAGTTGGAGTTTTTGTCCTAATTTTGTGATTCTATGTAATCATTTGACAGATTATACGTAAATGTAATAATTATTATCTTCTTAAAGACCTCATTCATTGATATTTCTAGTATTTAACCCTATAACGCCAAACATATCATATTTGATACATGAGTTTTGAAGCCCTCTACATGATCAATGATCAAAAAATTTGATATATACAATTAGATAACAAATTGAGAAGGTATTAAAACAAGTTGTATAAATCCACTCCATTTTTGCCAAAATGAATATAAAGATAGCTTTGCAGCACCTACAGGGTTTAAATGCAAACTTTTTGAACTATTGGGGTCCAAATACACAAATAAATGAGCCAAAGACTATTTAAAGTGGGTTTAGCAAAATATGACCCCTTTAAAGACCTCATATGTATTTTTTGGTTTTTTTGTTTTTTATCACTTTGTGTTGTGTCTTATTGTTTTATGCATTTTTATAGTATTTGATTAAACCAGGGGTGTCAAACTCATTTTAGTTCAGGGGCCATATTCAGCTAAATTTGATCTGAAGTGGGCCGCACCAGAAAATAACAACATAATAACCTATAAATGATGACAACTCCAAATTTTTGTCTTTGTTTTAGTGCAAAAAAAAACAACATTAAATTATGAAATTACTTACTTTTATAAACTATCCAAAAAAAAAAAAAAAAACGAAAAAAATGAAATTTAAATTAAAAAACATAAGAAAATTCAGTGCAATTTTTTTTACAATATTATTCCTCACCTTCTCATTTGTCCATGTGCATAATGGAACAGATCTACATAGACACTAAACACTGAGGAACAGGTAGAAAAGAGTTCAAATTGTGCTTAATTTTCTTTAGACATTTCATGTTGTTCATATTTGTTCAGGTTATTCACATTTTAGTGTTACAGGATAGTTTGTAAATGTAAATATTTTCATAATTTAATGTTATTTTTTGTACTAAAACAAAGAAAAAAAAAAATTCTAGAATTTTTTTGGCTAATTGAAGATTTTTTTTTTTTTTGCTTAATTCAAGATTTTTTTTGCTAAATTTGAGATTTTTTTTTTTGGCTTAATTGAAATTTTTTTTTACTTAATTGAATTTTTTTTTTGGCTTAATTCAAGATTTTTTCCTTAATTCAAGCTAATTTTTTTTTTTTTTTTTTTTGCTTAATTCAATCCTACACTGTGGAATTTTTGCACTTGGCAAAAACATCCCAGCGGCCAAACTGGACCATTTGGCGGGCTGCATTTGGCCCCCAGGCCGCATGTTGGACACCCCTGGATTAAACTGTTGCTATCTTATAATATAATCGTGCTTATAATATAATCGTGCTAGATATAAAGCACTTTGGTGTTCTTTATGTTATTGTAAAGTAGAATAGAATAGAATAGAATAGAATAGAATAGAAAAGACTTTATTTGCCATTTGCACAGATACATCACAGTCTACGTACACTGGAATTCTTTTGCATTTCCCTGAGTCAAGGAGTTAAAAAAAAAGTGCTATATAAAGAAACTTTGATCGATTTATTGATACGGTGATATTTCCAGTATTTAACCCTTTCATGCATGAATTATAAGAAATTTAAAGTTTGTTTGTTTTTGTTTTTTTTTCTGAGTGTTTTTATTCCTCTTATAGCATGAAAAAAAAATGCCATTGATTTTTTCTGAACCTATTTCTCATGGAGTTACAAAAATGTCGTCTCAGCAGGACACCATGCATTTGATTTTAGAAGCAAAGAAACATGTATTTACTGATATACTGAGAAAACTATAAAATAAAAACATTTTTAATGCTGCTAATCTGATGTTTTCTCACATTTTAACATACCTGCAAGAAGATAATATGTAAAAAAAAAAAAAAAAAAAAAAAAAAAAATTAAAAACCAACAAGCAAAACAAAACTTAATTACAGTCTAATAACAGTTTACAATTTTTTACACTCAAACATGTTACTGCAGATCAGGTTTATCTAGAACAGCAAAGTTACAGTAATGTTATGAATTACAGTGTATGGGATGATGCATAAGTGTCTACTGTGTTGGCTGATTTGCAACTAAAACAACAAAATCCATGAATATACAAGAGAACAGCTGGAGAAGAACTGTCCGCTGTAGTGACCACTGCGCATGAAAGGGTTAAAGCATTTTACTAAACAGTGCTCCTTTTTTAAATTTTCTGTATAGTACATAAATGAGATTACAGTGTTTGTTGTATTGTTGCTGCTGCTGTTCTGCATAGTGCTGTCACTGTGCTCAGTATTCTGCTTTAGTCTGAACACATATGCATACCGCTTCACCAAGGTGAGGGAGGATACTGACATGCATTAACTTTGACCCTGCCCAAACATTTCCATACTCCAAACACAAACGGTGTCTGTTGATGCTCCCATAAACATGACACATATGTGATGTGGCTGTCACGTACAGGCTGTGTCGGTGCGCCTAGGTGACATTGTGACAGAGCGTATATGTGCAGTTTAGTATATGTGTGGGGCGGTGGTTTGCATTTTCGGCTTTTTAGCGAGGGCGATTGCGTGGGTGCATTTCTGCTGCCTCACTTTGACAGCGCTGGTCCGGCTCCATCCTGCAGGTCAGCTGGGGTTTAATTGTCAGCCTTAAATATTCATGGGAACATTGAGTAGATAAATGAAGGTATAAGCACACTGTAAAATTTTCAATAGGTCAGGTGTCACTGACTTCAGCGGATACAATTTACTGTATGATCCGACATTTGCTGTAATGCCAATTAATATGTTAAGAGCATGAAAAGAAACCCTAATGGCATTTTCCATTTATGCATTATGAAGTAATTCACACCGAGATGGATACCGTTAAGACTAAAGGTGCACAGCAATAAAAAGGTGTGCATTATGAGGGGGTTTTATATAGGTATGAATCTATATAATTCTAACATAGACTCTCACCTTTGATGCCTTCACTCATTACTTTGTACCTCAGCTGAGTGGTCAAATTATTTTACTGCATATCACAAATGTGATAAAAGTATCTGTAATGCAGGTTCGCCAGGTGCTTTTACCTTGTTTTACAGCTGTTCTTACATACCACTTAGGATAACCTCTGTGACTGTAAACTAACATGATTAGAATAATGGGAATATTTGGATTCCTGTGTTATTCATGTGTCTGTTTAAGGTGGGACAATTATTTCTAACATCTAACCTTTGTGCCTCATTAGGGATATTTTTTTGGCATTTAGTTTTGTTTTGTTTTTTTCCAACCGTTTTGGCATTTAGTATGCATTTACACATACGGAGAACAATAACGTAACAATCAGCCATATCTAAAACAGTCATTAAAGGGGTTAAAATTCTTAACATAGTGTAAAAATACATCGAAATCACTGACATATTCAAGGCTGTGTTTATTCCCCTAGCATTTGGTGTTGCTTATTTATTATTGTGCTTTTTTTTCCCCCCACTTTTTTTTCCCAATAACATCATCAGTGAGACATTTAAGGGGTTAAAACTGCTATCTTGTGATGAACTGATTAAGTGAAATGGGTTTAGAAGTGAAAATGACATGCCAGTTGGCTGCATCTGTCAGTGGTCAGTTCTGTCTGAGGTTCAGGGGGGCTCGGCTATGGAACAGTTATATTCAAATCACATCTAAGTCTATGCATAGAAGTGTTTTTTAAGGTCTCTATATGACAGTGGTTCCCAACCTTTTTTGGCTCGTGACCCCATTTTAACATCACAAATTTCTGGTGACCCCAGAACGGAGACTTTTTTTTGCTAAAATTACTTTGTTTTTGATCATGTAATAGTTTGCTATATTAT
This sequence comes from Sphaeramia orbicularis, assembly GCF_902148855.1. Lineage (NCBI taxonomy): Eukaryota > Metazoa > Chordata > Actinopteri > Kurtiformes > Apogonidae > Sphaeramia > Sphaeramia orbicularis. Next base: position 23,516,457 of record NC_043978.1, on the reverse strand, counting down.
GTTGCAAATAAACATTAATTTTAGATGACATTTAGTCTATATAATGTATATTATTATGGACGGAGGCAGAAAAGCCAGGTGTAGATTACTGCACAAAGTGAGAATTTTATTTTCCTTGGTCAGGATATGTACAGTCAGTCCAGCTTGGATTTACAAGGCTGACAATTAATACAGAACAAACAATAACTTAAACTATGAATTATGAAAGAGCTGCAGCATCTGAAACTGACCACAATGAACATTTAACAGATAAACAGTACCACAGTGCTTCAGTTTCACAACCACAGTTTGTCATGTCTGTATATTGTGATTGCCTCTGTCAACTCAACATAGAGTTTTTATTGGTAAGTTTTTCTTAGTTTTTTTCAATTACTAGAAATTTCAGGCGATCCCATTTGAATTCCAGGCGACTCCACGTGAGGTCCCGACCCCAAGGTTGAAAAACACTGCTATATGACCATGCCATGGTAATAAAGGCATTTTAATGTTTTAAGAGAGTGCCTTGGAGTTTTCTTCCAGTTTGTCATCTACTTTATGAATCCCTTTTTCCAAAGAGCACCTCGAACAAACTCTTTTTTGGTCCCAGAAGCATTCCTTCCCATGAATTTTCACATCTAAGTTGACTTCACTTAGTCATTTTAAGTGTAGGTTTAGGACATTTGTGATTAAACAAACTTAAATATTCCTCATCCATACACTCTCCCACCCTTACATGCATTTACACATACTCTTTATTTTATTCTTTGTTTAGATTTTTGTTGTACCTAGTCTGTTATTGTTTTATTTTTATTTTCTTTCTTAATGCTAATGTAATAAGGTGAGATTAATTTTATAAGGCCCATGGGGTGTTGTGATCTCACCTGCACAATCTGTGTCTTTGCGCATCCTAATGTTTGATGTGTTGTTGTGTGCAAAATCTAAAAAAAAAACAACTAAAACTAGAAGCACTCAGAGAGCGCAGACCTCCGTCAGGGCAGATCAGTGCCCCGGATTTGGATGAAAATTTCAGGAAATGTTGATACTGCGCTGTGTTTTCTAGAAAAGCACTTGTAGAGCGCAGACCTCCGCCAAGGCAGATCAGTGGGCCCCCGTGGGCCCCCATGGCCCCCCCCAACCTCCACCCCCGATCACCACCAAAATTTAATCATTTGTTCCTTGTGCCAGTATCAACATTTCCTGAAATTTTCATCCAAATCCATCCAGAACTTTTTGAGTTATCTTGCACACAGACAGACAAACCAACGCCGACAAAAGCATAGCCTCCTTGGCAGAGGTAATAAAAAAAAAAAGGACAGTAATGTACATATTTGATAGTTTTATAACAGCTTCAGGAAGAGGACTTTGAGGATCATTATCAAAATATCTCAGAATATCAGTGCAGAAAACACCACGGGACACATGAATGAATATTTACTGACTGAAGTTTGTTTTACATGGGGTATTTTTATGGCTGTTTTTGACACTTTATCAACCTTCATCAAAGTAAGGCAGGAGGGTCACATAAAACCTGCTAACTTTACAGTTTTTCTTTTTTTTTTCACTTTCACATCAAATTAGACCAGGTTCCTTAGCAACACAATCAAAGCCAAGTTAACCTAACTCTGCCACCCAGTTGTCCCACTCTTGCCAAGGTTAGCATCCCCTCATCCTCTGTGCTTCCATCCTTCTCCTTAATGGCTTATTTGACGATAATTAACCCTGAATCCTACAGAGACAGGCCAGTGAGAGATTGATGGCCTCGTCGGCCCGCAACACCTGTTCTGCTACGCGGCTCGTAGTTACCAAACGATGGCCAAATATGACTGCCCTGGAGCCCCGCATGTTAATGTCAAAGACAAACACAGGTCCTCCCCAGTGGCCTGGGTGTTCTGTATAGGGCAAAGTTGTGACCACAACCTCTGATTACACTCATTATTCCACTCAAGGCTGGCTGCTCCAAGGGGGCACGGGGGGGTTCATCCTGCAGTCCCTTTTGTCCCAATTAGCTACACTGTCCCTTAAAATCTCCGTTCTTCTACAGCTGTATATTGTTTTTTGTGCACAGATGCTCTGACTTAGAGAGCACATTTCATCAGGTCAGTCCTTTCGTCGGTAAATCCATTCACAGAGGGGAACGAGTGGGAATTTACCACACATGGGAGCTGCATAATTGACAGTTCAAGTCAAATTGTGGGAAAAGCATCTGTATTTTTAGCCTGGTTGCTGTTTTTCAGACCTCATCATTCATTCTGTATTTAGTTGATGTTATTATTCTTTTGCTCTTTTGCCATCTTTCTTTCAAACATGTACGGGAAGCGCACGCAGCCTGGAAAAAATATAACCAACCAACACATGTAGCACACTTGATTTTGTGTTCATCAAACTGTTTTTGACTGCGGCTGATTACTGCTGTGAAAGCAGATGATCATGCCAGTGCTGAATGGCAATTCCAAGCTTTACACATGTGCTTACTGTTAACTTGAACAGATGTTAATTACCTTTTTTTTCCCCCCTTTACTTTACTTGAGACACTCCGTAGGTGGAAGGCCTGGTCTTTTCAGCACGTTGGGGTGAAGCATAGGCCTCTGTCATGTTTGCTGCAGAGGGGCTTTCGGGAGTAGGGGAATAATCAAATGCAGAAAAGTGTTTAATTTTTCATAAACAGAGGAACCTCCGAATGCACACAACTAACAATGTACCCCAAAGCAGATGTAGAGCGTTTTTAATTTATGGAGAACTGAGCGAAATGGGCAGATGGAGCAAGAGGAGGTGGAGGCATGCTGAGGGACTCCACTTTTCTCTCTTCTCACCTCACAAACAAGAGAAAGCCTGTGAGCGTGTGCCACAACACGCACAAACACACTCCCACACACACCGCTCAAAGACACAAGCAACATGCACAAGCACAGACATGTACCACCCCCACCATTTACATGCACCCTTCCCACTGCCGCCATCAGTTCCACACACACACACACACTTATCCCCGCTCTTTTATCACAAGCCCACTCTCCCCTGCAACCCACAACAAAACACACATGCATTCATCCCCCTCCCACACACAAACACACAACAACAAAAAAAAAAAAATCATCCCACCATCATCATCATCAACCTCGCGCGCACACACACACACACACACACAAACCGGCAAATCCTCAGGGTTCGACTGGACCCGATTGAGAACACCCAGTAATGAACTGCCTCATGTGCTCTACAGAGTCTGCAGCAAGTAGACAGGCTTCATTCTGGCGGGCCATATGTAGGTATGAATATGCATGGGAATCTGTCATACAGGCAACAAGCGCTACATATATATGATGCCAAAGGTCACCAGTGTGAGGAGTGAAATGAGCTCTCTGTTGGGCATTTGGAGACATGGAAGACTGTGTTTGGAAGGCGTGGGTGGACTGTGAATCATGCTAATGTGTGAATGTAGTCCTTGGCTCACTTTTAGAGGACAATATTGATTGAGAAGTTGGCCACTTATAATTATCTGTTTTTATTAGATGTGTATAAGAACAATGTTCAAGTCAGTCACAGCATGTTTCAATTGCAGTAGAGATGTAGGCACTTTTTTTTTGTTTGTAAGGAGTATGTAGACCTAAAAATATTGTTTATTGTTTTTTTAAGTGTTTCATTCCCACACAGTTTTTTTTTAACTATACAGTAGGAGATTGTTGCAGCTAAGTGATGCATAATGTGAAGTTAATGGGTAATATTTCTACCTTAAAGGGTCAATGTGTGATATTTAGTAACATCAAGCAAAACTCCAGACTCAAATCAACTCAATGTCCTCCCTCTATGGTGGCCACAAAATGTCCCTCAATGTTTATTTGGTTTGTTCTGATGGCATAAGAAGGTAAATACAGTAGAAGGTTTCGGCACAACTTCACTTAAAGAAGCTCTATAGTGACACTTGTATAGAAAAATAACTTTAAATGTGACCAACATGTTTTGGCCATTATCAGTGTCATCATGAAAAAACATAACCAGCTGCTTTAAAATAATAGTATGAAGCAAAAAAAAAACAAGAAAAGCACTCGGAAAGTGCAGACCTCCACCAAGACAGATCTGCCTCCCGTGCATGTTTGTTTGTTTGTTTGTTAGCAAGATAACTCAAAAAGTTATGGACGGATTTTCATGAAATTTTCAGGAAATGTTGTTACTGGCACAAGGAAGAAATGATTCAATTTTGGTGGTGATCGGGGGTGGGGGGCTTGCTCACCACCAAAATGTAATCATTTCTTCCTTGTGCCAGTATCAACATTTCCTGAAAATTTCATGAAAATCCGTCCATAACTTTTTGAGTTATCTTGCTAACAAACAAACACGCACACAAAGCAAAGCAATCACAATACCTCCTGGCCGAGGTAAAAATCAAAATGAGCAAAAAACAATATTAAAAAAGCAACTAATCCTATATGTATTAATAGGCTAATGAGGTACTTCCAAATATGGATTAAGCAGATGAATCATTTAGGGATGGGAATCGAAAACCGGTTCTTTTTGAGAACCAGTTCCTAGTAGCTCGATTTCTTAGAAACGTTTGCCTGCCTGCCTTACAATTCTGTTTATCAATTCCGCCTTTGTTGCCCATGCGTAATGATGTCACGTGTACGCTGCATTGTTTTGGTTTAGAACATAGCCAACATGGCATTGAGGCAGAAACATAAATATGGCTATATTTCACGCAAAATGATGACACCAGGGCCACTTGTACCACTTGCAAAGTTTCCGTTCCTTCAAAGGGGGGAAATCCCTCCAATATGCTCAAGGATTTGTCCACACAGCATGCAAGTCATTTGCAGGAATGTCATTTGTTTGATATGCTACATAGCAATGCTTGAGAATCCAGTGGCAGAACAAATACCAGGGCATCATCCTGGCCCAGTTCTAAGGGGGGCAACAAATGTCCTGCCCCCTCAAATAAAAGTTTCCAAAGATAGGGAAAAGGAAAATGAGGTGCACAACAGCAGGAGACATGGAGGAATTGGTAAAGTGTCTTAAGTTTCACTTTCACTTTGTACGGTTGAATGGTGTGAACTTTTTTGAACTTTGTTTACTTTGTTTTTCTGTCGTAGCTGTTTGATGCTTGTTTAACTTTTTGGGCAGTGATGTGTTTTCTGTTGTTTGCTTTGTGTTTTCTTTAACTGACTATTTATTATAGTTATGCATTGCACACTGGTGGTATCACACTTGTACATGTCAGCTGCTAATAACTTGCATCAAGAAATCAGCACAGAAAAGAAGAAATACATGCATTTATTTCATGAGGATTCAACTACTGTTCTGTAATTTATGAGGAAACTGCTGCACAATCACACCTACTGAACTGTTCATCCGTTAGAGGAATCCTTGTGGGTCTGTCTGTGTCTGGTCTTTTTGTTTAAATGTTTAGTGTATGTTGGGGTGAAGTCAGGAGGCTGTTGTTTATAACAGATGTACAATATGCTGAAATGGAGTGTCCAAACACTGAGTTTGTATGCATTTGGCCAAGTGAAAACGTCTGACATCATCTGAGTCCATTAGGTCTGACTAAACTATATTGAGAAGTACAGTAATGTGTGTTGAAAAGATGAAGGTCAGAGTGTAGTCCTGTCTGGTCTCATCTATAATTTTTCATGTCTTTCTTTAATGTTCGCTGACTGAGTGCACAATCTCTACTGTATTGACGTGTTGCCAGTCAGACCAAAGGTTTCATTTTTTTCCTTTCCATCTCTTTAGTTTTCTATTACTGGCACTTGAATGAACATCTCCTCCTGCAGGCTTTACGAGTCGACATGGTTTTGTTGGAGCTGGATTTGGCCTTATACTGTAGATGCGGTTCATGTCTCCCAGCAGACTTGTCACTCCATTTTTCAACCTAAATTCTTCGAGTAAAAAGAGGAAAACATATTTCTCTTAACCAGGCTACAGTTCCAACAAGCAGAACTATCTCCAGCTTGTTAACTATTTATTTGCAGTGACATTAGACCAGCATTATGCTTCAACCAAAACACATGTGTCCCCAGGCATGGCCCAGACGGCCTCACTGTCCCGCAGTCTTTCTGCTGTAAATTCCCCACTTAAAATTTCATGATCTCCGCTCGGCAGGATACCACTTCCATCATGAAAGAGTTCTCAAACCTAATAACCGTTACTACTCTGGCGGAGCCATCAAAAACCTATTTGTTTCAACAAAAGCCCTCTCCCCCATGCAATGCTGCTGGGTAATAATGCCAGATAGGTTTTAAGGGCAATGAATTGTGGAATTACCATTTTCTCCTCTCTCTGTCTCTGTCTTCCTTTCTTTTCTCTCTCTCTATCTCTCTCTCTCAAGATCATTATATTAAACACTTAATTATTCATTGGTAATGCCTGTCATGATGAAATATTGTCCTCTGCCAATCTGAATGCATCATACTGCCTAGGCTTGCCTCTTTTCCTGAGGTTAATGGCACAACCCTCACTTGCATTAGCTTGGCTAAATGCAGTGCACCTCATAAGTCAAAGTTCCCTAAGTGAGTGGAGAAGTCATCACCTCGAGCGCTCTCTTTTTCTTTCTCCTTCAGCACGTGGGTCAGTGAGATCATCTTCATAGAGGATGTAGCTCTGTGGACACACGCAGACACTCTGGGAGCTTTATTGTTTTATTTGAAAGATGGTTTAGGCTTGATAGAGCAGTTGCATCTGAATGGGGCTCGCCATCAGAGCTTTTAAAGGTGAAGGGTGAATGGATCACTATTCATGCAGTGTAGTCCTGGACTGTGCATCCATGGATGGCCCCTATAGGGTTCAGAGTCCTATGACTAAATTATGAGACTGACATTAGTCATTCCATACCATATGTTCAATTTGGATGGACATAAACAGTATTAAACAGATTACAGGAGATAGTGGTGACAAGGATCTCTCAGGTCTGATGGGAAGATGCATGGCATCCCCCTTGTGTTAATACACTCTGGCATGCAATATTTCTTCAGCAAATATGCAGTGCTAACAAAAATGATAGTTTTGTGCACTTAAGCAAATTGCATGTTGATTACATCTTCCTGATATTGCTAAAATGAAATTCATTTTATCACTGGTTAACAGGGTATTACACATAATAAGAAATCCTTCCGGAGTAAAGAAAAAAAAATGCAAACATTTAGTTGAGTGCCAATAACAGGAAATGCTGACATACGGGTAAACATTTCACCAGCAGTGCAGCTTTGCTCTGTGGCAAATAAAATGAATACCAAAAACAATTAATTTTATTTGAAGGGAGGTCAATCTGTTTTAACCCTCACTGGATGAAGTGGCAGAGAAAAGGGGCAAAAGGGATGCTGGAGATTAATACCTTGTCTTAAAAGCCAATATGGATCATTATTTTACAGCTTTCTATTACCTGGTTAAACATGTATGACTGTATGTCAGCACATTATTAAAGGTGCCAGCGAAAATGTTCCACTCCTGCCCTGATGCTTACCTCACCACCAGGACATGTGGAGATAGGAAATGGCAGGAAAAGTTATTGAAAAAAGCCTAAGCAAATACATTTCCCCCTCAGACTCATAATGAACACAATGTGCTTACATTTGGAAACATTTCTGATAACACTGAAAACTGTTTTGTACATTTGTGGCTTCTTATAGAGAAGCATTTGACATGTGAAATTAGACTGGACACGTCTTGGAAAAAATCAATTCCATTCGTGAAGGCACGGAGCGACTCGGGTGTTTTGCTTTTGCTTTCATACTTTTAGATGCTCATTAAAACCAAGAGAAAAAGAGAGTGGGAGAGAAAGAGGGAGAGAGTCTCACGGGGCCAACAGAAATACCAGAGCTGCTTCCTTTAAATCATTTGTTTGTTATTAGTTAATGACTCCTGAAGTCCAACAGCACATTTGAGTGATGAAATTTCTGACCTTCACTTCACAGTTGACTCTCCTCACTGTAGAGCTCATTAGTGAACCATCTAATCTCATTAGACGATGCTGGGCTAAGATGGCACTGCGACAAAGTAACCAGCCTCGCTCTCCGTCTCTTTGCTTTGGACCCGGAGCACAAACAGGTGTGGGAGCGGGTACGCCAGTCTGGGAGAGGCGTTGTCCTTGCTAACCCTTCTCCTCTAATTGCTGCGGATGCCAGTATGCTCGCTATCCGCCGCCTTTCATAACAGTTGGTGTTTGGCAAGAGGCTTTTATGTTTATTTTAGCTGATGCTTTGCTACTTATTGTGTCTCTGTCGGAGGAATAGTTTTGCATCCGTATTCCAACTGAAATGCGCGTCCCTCGTGGATGTGTACGCCAACTGCTCAGAGACACATTACGGTAAAACAGCCACTTTTGAAACTTCCAGCAACAATCTGATGTTGATTTAGTGTTTTCTGTATCTATTTACGAGAAAGTTTTTGCACATAGAGGAAGAGACGGAGGCACCGTAGCGCAGCTGTGAGGATTAAACCATGTGTGAGCAGCCTTAAAGGTTTTACCCAACTCAAAGGCCTTAAGCATATAGGGCTAGTTATTTCCATGTTGACAACAAAGATAATCAAATTTTTTGCTTGCTAAACACATAAAAGCCTTAAATCAGTAATTTCCTGTCATATTATACTTGAGCTTTGTTCTGGAGTCTAATCTGAGCTGCTTTCCCGATGCAGCTCATTGATATTTTTCCCTCTCCACCTCTCATAACCTCAGTTTCTGACTCAAAATTTACTCCTTCTGCGCGCACATTTTATATTCCAGATCATGTGGAGCCATATTTATTGTTGCAGCTTATTTAAATAATCACAAGCATGTCAGCGCACATTATGGCCCTCTGTCAAGGTAATAACACATTGTCATTGCTGTTGGGAAGCAAATATTAAACCATAGATCAACGTTTAACAATGCATAATGGACTGGATCTGCATGTTCCTGTTTCCATTTAAGTTGGCCTTCGGCTATATTAGAATAATTTAATGCTCCAAATAATATTAAAAAAAAACAAAACCCTTGTATTATTGCTTTTTTGATAAATAGTTAAGGGAATCAGTGTTACATGTATTATGGAGTGAGGTTGTTTGCATGTGACAGATATTTGACTGTGATGCCTGTGTTTTTGCTTTTGTAGAAACATCAACGTATCAAAAAAACGTGTGAAACAAAGAATAAATTAATCTGCTTCTTTGATGCATTTTAATACGGTGACAGCGTTGCATATTTATGACAAAAAAATAAAGCCTCAGATGCTTTTATAGTTTGCCGTAGAGAGCAAATAGATAGTATATTGGGTCATTACAGGTCATCTAACACACCAGAGTCTACATACCTCACCAGTGTGTGTTCATAAGACATACTGCATGTGTTATTACCATAGACGTTGCTAATATTTATTGGGATTATTTATTTTTTACGCCAAGTTTTCCCACAGCAGTAACAGCTTTAGTGTGTTAACTTATGATTTAAAAGAGTGGTTGTTGTGCTAACTACTGCACATGTATATTCTCCGTTAGGATAGGGGCAGAATTCACAATAAATGACATATGAAACTACTTATTTTAGCAGTGAAGCTTTGTCAATATTCCAGATTGATCTCTCAGGGTATTTGGCATGCTATACATACATATTTTAATCCTTTCGTGTGCTATTCAACGCCATTGATCACGTGTTGATTTACGCCAAGATCTCCGGTTTAAATATCTGTAACCGCTAACTCTAAAACTAACCCTAAACCTAAACCTAACCGCTAATCGTGTGGTATTTGACGAGGTGTGAACATACATGCGGAAAGCTTGTAATGCGTACAGATAACACACTAATTAAAAGTGCCGTGTATATTTATGCAGTTCATTATATCACATTGAATATTTGGTTAATTTACAGACACAAGGTTTATCTTAACTACACAAACTAAAATATTATATTTCACTTCCTCAGTGAAAAGTACAATTATCTTCTGTCCAGTTTTCATTTGTCCACATGATACAAAAAGGCTTAAAGTACGTGAAGCTAATCACAACATAATATACCAGTAATATAATATTTTAACAGACATTCAGTGATCATTTAAACCACAGGTGTCAAACACGCGGCCTGGGGGCCCGCCAAAGGGTCCAGTTCGGCCCTTGGGATGAATTTGTGAAATGCAAAAATTACACTGAAGATATCAACAATCCTTTTAGTTCAGGTTCCACATTCAGACTAATTCAATCTTAAGTGTGTCAGACCAGTCAAATACTATCATAATAACATATAAATACTCCCAACTTCAAATTTCTCTCTTAGTAAATGTAAATATTTTCATGTATTTGCATTAAAACAAAGTATAAGTTCACAAAAAATCTGAATAACCCGAACAAATATGAACAACCTGAAATGTTTTAAGAGAAGTAATTACAATTTTAACAAGATTCTGCTTGATATTAAATGTTTTGTGTATCTGTAGATCCACTGTGATCTGTAAGTTATAATAAACATGTGGAAATGATAAAGTGAGGCATTATACTGATAAAATTACACTTATTTTTTTCAGTTTATTCATGTTATTCACATTTGTTTGAAAGGATAGTTGGTAGATGTAAACATTTTCATTGTTTAATTTTACTTTTTTCACTCTAAAACATACAGAAAATTTTTAAGTTGACATTATTTCTATATTATTATGTTATTATTTTACCAGTTCAGCCCACTTTAGATGAAATTTAGCTGAATGTGGCCCATGAACTAAAATGAGTTTGACACCCCTGATTTAAACAAACTTATAAATGAGTTGTCGCTGAACCCATAGCTACGTACTAGAGATAGTAGCATTGCTTCACTTTGTGCTCATCTGTGTACTGAAAATAATAAATCACAAGTTTTATTTATCGTCACCTGAAATGGACAAAACAGACAAAAGATAGTGCTCCGTAACAAGTTGTCGAACTGGGGTGGGGGTTGATCTGCTGGAGCTGCATAGGACACGACACATGACGGACATTACCACCAAAGACCTGGTGGGGGGGTGGGTGGGACGGAAATTCACCATTAGCATAACATGCTGCTTGATATTGATACTTACACAGATGCCCCCCATTTCAGTCTCAGCGCCCCCCTCTCAGCTTCTTGTTCAAAATGCCCCCTTGCGGTATCCCAATAGTACCACCCCCAAGGAGGTGAGACACGCTGACTTAAAATCACTTAAAATTCACTTATTCTTCAGTTTTGTCTGTTTTGATCTAATAACCTTTGAGCTTTTATGAACATCTACATGATCACTGAAATCAATATAGGAAAAAACCTGATATACACAGAAAAAACTCAAACTAAAGAGGATAAAATTACAATAAATGATGATAAATCACCCAAGAAAGATTAAATATAGAGAAAAATTCATTTGGGTACTGCCACAAAAGCACCACTGGGTCTTTATGGGTTAATTTATACATCGGTATTTCACGTCCACAGTGAAAAGTGCATCTCTCTAGTGTCCAGTTGTCATTGCATGCACACTTTGCCACATGATAGTGAAGAGGATAAGTGCTTCAGCTAATGTGAATCATATCATAGTATGCAGTAATAAAATGTTAACAGACATTCAGTGATAATCTACACTAGTACTGGTACCTGATGTAACTGACATTATATTCTATCTTATTTTACGGACTTGTCCATCTGTAAATATAAGCAGTGGGTGTACTTCGGTCCTCCACATCCTTCAGGGTTATCACAAGTTAATCCTACGAAAGGTTGGAACTGTTTCAGCTGGTGCAGGCTGTAAAATGTTAGTAGCATATAAACTCTGTCTTGGAAAGAAATTAGATCAAAACTAGGCTATGTTTCAACTTATGCATAGCTGGTTCGGCTCAGAACAGGAAATAGGCTTGTAGCAGATGTGGTCTCATTCTTACATAAACATATGTTTCCAGGATTATCTAAATGAATAGTTAATGGCATGACTGATTTTTGTTTGCTTCATATATGTGGTATTTTACATTTTTAACAGCAGTGCCCCAGGTGGAATGGGCCAGATGTTCCACAAGGCACAGAAATAAAGAGCTAACTGGCTAAACAACTCAGTAACTTTAGTAGATCCTATCTTTCCAGGTGCATCTCCACATGCGTGCGTACTCTCACTCCTCCCTTATCATGCTTAGGTGGTGATTCTGCTCAAGGTTCAATGAACCATCATTTGGGAAATCTCCCCGGCTGATCCTGAGTCAGTGTGTGTTGGGTGCCAGGCCTGCAGCGTTTGCCCCAGGGAGTCCTTCTTGGATCAGCTGTTGCTAGCTGAGCCAGCAGCTAACAGACCCCTTGGGAGCTCCAGGTGGGTCTGATTAACTCTCCACAGAAGAGAAGGGTCAAGGGAAGGAGGCTCAGGTTACCTTCAGCGAGGAGAAAAAGGAGGAGAAGAAAGAGGGGAGGGGATCAGGGTGGGGGTGTTGGCTTAAGGCAGTGTGTGGGGGACAGGCAAATGAGTAGTTGCAGTGCAGCGAGTGGGGAATTAGACACATGTCGGCCGAGGTCTCAATTTTCTTGCAATCAGCACGACACCTGGCCTCGTCTTAATTGGTCAGGATACCTTACCTAATCCAACGCCTGTCCTCCTCGGTGTCTGGAGCCCACTAAGCTCTATACACTACCGAGGCGAATGGACAAAAGCCAGGGATGAAAAAGGGGGCCTCTCTTTGAGGCCTAATCCAATTAGATAACTGTTAGAAACCCATGAGTGGAGTTTCACGTCCCTTAAAGTAGACACGAACTCTGGCAACCTCTGCGACCCTGGAGAATGCCATCTTATTAAGAGTCACAGCAGGGACCCTGATCCCCCTCGCTTGATCCCTTTGACCAGGGGGAGTGTGAGGATGAGTGTGTTTAGAAAGAAAAAGAAATGGATTGGACTCCGTCGCAGCTAACCTAAAGTTTTCCAATCAGTGTCAGGAGGAGCTGAATACATTTACATACAGAACAGAAGACACAATAGGTTGATTTAGTTACAGTTAAAGTTTAAATTGACGGTAATCTGAGTACAGATTACTGTCAATCCAGAGTTAAAACAAAGCACAGAAGTGTATTTGCATCATAGTAGGCTGTGCAGTGTAACCTAATTGTGCAAACAACAGAAGATGAAGGCGTTACAAAGGGGAATGATTGAACTGTAAATGTATGTTGTCCTTTCCTTCTTTTCAAACTGTGGGAAAAAGAAGGTAAAATTAGCATTTTCTGGTGCCATTTATATTTTAAAGGTGCACTGTGTACCATGAGAAGACATTTACATGCATTAATCGCTTTTATTTCCAATGTGTGAACATATCATAACATACCTTAGTAGGGCTGCATGACATTGCGATTTTTTAACCCTGCCATATACAGGGTGTATCAAAAAAAAAAAAAAACATTTTTATACATTCATATACATTTTTAAAACTTACCCCCAGTTCCACATTTGATAATTTTTGGAATTTTCTTTAATGGACGTCGTAGGGGATTGGTGGATGTTTATCCAAATTTACAGACCCAGGTTTTCATGCATGAGTGAGCAGAGGAAAATTGGACAATCCAAGTTAAAACTGGTTTGCACAAAGTAGCGGTGGGATTTAAATCCAAAGGTCATGGGAGAGGACAATGGGCATCCATCTTGTTTTCCATAAAATTGCCAGGTTACAGCATTAACACTTTGGTCACCATGTCAATTTCATTTCTTTACCCGTGGCAGCTGTTCCTGCCTTTCAAAGTTAATTCAACTTGTTTAGGCCTGAAAATGTCACTGAGGACAGGCCAAGTTAGGGTTAGGGTTAATTTGATGATGAAAAAATAAATAAAAGAAGGTCTGCACAACCTGTGAGCTCCCAAAACATTTATTCCACAACGTGACATTTCGGGCCGAGGCCTTTCATCAGACTGAGGACAGATGGATTTACACAGGTGTTTTAAATGCAGTGTCTAATCACAACACGTGACCTGCAATATACGTCATTGTAGAGAAACAGAAAAAATTCTTTGTAAACTTATCAAACATATAATCAATCAAAAATGATCAACAGTCAAATGTTTCAAATGTCCACAAGTACAATTACACAGGTGTTTTATATGCAGTATCTGACCACAATAACACGTGACCTGCATTATACATCATCTTAGAGAAGCAGAAAAACTTTTTTAAAACTTGTCAAACATATAATCAATCATAAATTGTCAAATGTTTAAAATGTCCACAAGTACAAATAATTTTTAGTGATCAAACTGCTTTGCACTCATACATATATAAACTGGTATTAATCAAATTTCTTCACATCTATACAGGTCCATGTAATTCTACTGTCCATCTGAATGTGGTGACAAACACCACAGCAACAAACCCTAACCTTTCATCGTTAATTTTGGGATCCTGCACACCTTTTATTTTTTGGATGTGCATGTTGTCCACCTCTTTTTAGGGTTAAATTTGGACAAATATTCACCAATCCCCTACCTACCGACATCCATAAAAGAAAAATCCAAAAATTACACTGGTCAACAACAAATTTATTGTTTGAGTTTTTTGAGCTGATTTAGGATCATTTTGGTGTGCTGAATCCAAAAATCACATTAATTTTGCTCAATCAGGTCAACTTTCTGAACTATGCTACATATTGGCTTTTTAACATTTTTGCTTACATTTATGGGCATTTTCACATCATATGATACAAAATTCTTTCATATTTCTTGCAATAAATGAGTTCTGAAGATTTTACTTCTGACAATTTATGATTGTTTTTTTTTTTAATATTACAGGTGAATGAAATGGCTTCGACTAGAAGATCTTGCAAAAATAAGCCTGACGTATTCTGCTACATCTGCGGTGAATACACCATTGTACCTAAGAGGAATCAAGTCACAAGTTTCATAAAGTGTGCTTACCAATCTTATTTTGGTATTAATTATTATATTTTGTGAGAAGATCAAATTTTTCAAAATCAAATTAGCAAAAAAACCTGAGCTGATTGAGAAAAACAGATGTCATTTTTGGATTTAGCGGTGCAAAATGGTCCTAATTCAGTTGAAAAAACCTAGACAACTTACAAAAAACATTTTTTTGTAACCCAGGGTTATCAAATGTAGAACTGGGGGTAATTTTTTAAATGTATAGTTTTTCTTTGGTACACCCTGTATATTGCAATAAGAAAAAATACTCAGGAGGATATAATACAGGGTGGGGAAGCAAAATTTACAATGAACATTTAGTTGTTTTTTCTCAGCAGGCACTACGTCAATTGTTTTGAAACCAAACATATATTGATGTCATAATCATACCTAACACTATTATCCATACCTTTTCAGAAACTTTTGCCCATATGAGTAATCAGGAAAGCAAACGTCAAAGTGTGTGATTTGCTGAATGCACTCGTCACACCAAAGGAGATTTCAAAAATAGTTGGAGTGTCCATAAAGACTGTTTATAATGGAAAGAAGAGAATGACTATGAGCAAAACTATGACGAGAAAGTCTGGAAGATACTATTAAAGAAGAATGGGAGAAGTTGTCACCTGAATATTTGAGGAACACTTGCGCAAGTTTCAGGAAGAGTGTGAAGGCAGTTATTGAGAAAGAAGGAGGACACATAGAATAAAAACATTTTCTATTATGTCAATTTTCTTGTGGCAAATAAATTCTCATGACTTTCAATAAACTAATTGGTCATACACTGTCTTTCAATCCCTGCCTCAAAATATTGTAAATTTTGCTTCCCCACCCTGTAGCTGTGTGGTCCTGATGTAAATGGTCAAACAAATTAGTTGCGTTACCTCTTGTGGCGACAGGTGCAATACACTATCGACACAGAACACACGTTTCAGTTTCATCCTTCTTGTAGCTGAAATAATTCCAGATAACTAACGTTGCTTTTCTTTTTGGCACCAGTTCTTCGTTTTCTGTGATTTTTCTCTCGTTCATTGTTCATTTTTCTATGATTTTACCAGCGACTCACAGCATGTGCAGGGGCGTGGTCTGCTTCAGCAAACTGATTAAGAACGATTGTGATTGGTGGATCCCAATGTCAGGTATCCAAGTATAAATTAGATGAGAACACATTGAGTTCATTTACTTCCTTCATCGCAGGACCTGTGATGCGACTACTGCGCACACGTACATAGCGATGACAATGCTCAAACAGTATATTGTGCAGCTCTATACCTTAATAAATGAGCACCTGCGTGAACCATTTCATTTGACTGCATCCGTGAATACACCCTGTATGCTGATTTTTGTTACACTTCCACATGAAAATCCCTAAATTCAGTCTCTCCCTTTTTGACACTAGATACCTTTAACTTAGAAATGGAATGTCAACACTCATACACATAGTTTACATATCGCACCTTAAGAGGATGAGTTACAAGGCAACAAAATGCACAAGTGGAAACAAAATGTACTACACTCTTGTACATTGACATAGTTTTATTTTCATCTTTGTTTATCACTTTTCCCTGCGACTTGATGCTGTGGAAAGTAAAAGGTCAAGAAAAAACTGGATGTTCATTGTTTTTGCAGACAAAACATCGCGCCGCTTTTGTGTTTACATGTACTTATAGCTTCCACCTCCACAGCAAATGTTAATGTACAACAAGAATAACTCCTGGGTTCAGTCAGTATGTGAATGCCACAATTATCCACACATGCAACTATAAAATAAAACAAATTTATCCGTATTTCATAGTATTTAACCCTTTAACAACAGCAATGTCTCCAGCATTTTGCACTTTACAGCATTCAAATTACTGTAACTGCAGAACCGTTTGTACTATCCACAAAATTCAAATGGTGTTGGAAAGCAGAGATGCTGAACTTTCCGACATTATATAACACTTTACGGCAGCAGTATGGGACTTTATTAGAAGTAGAAAGGAACTGCTTCAGGGACTTCCACACAGGCTGAAAAACACCTGGAAATAACAAAAAATATGAAGCCATAATATGGATATTGAATGTTCAAGACCAAAAGGCATGTTTGAGCAGATGTAAAATAGTTGAAAATTTATTTCTGCAGTCTCAAAAAGTTTTATTATGGACATTTACAGTTGTTTCTGACAACAAATATGCTAAAAACTTCCAGTCATTTTATTTCTTTTTTTACTAAAACACACAGTTTTAAGCATTTACTATTTATAACAGGGGTCTCAAACATGCGGCCCGGGGGTTCCAAAGGTTCCAAATCCGGTCAAAGTGCAAAAATTCCACAGTCAAGGCTGTCGAATTCATTTTCGTTCAGGTTCCACATACAGACCAATATGATCTACAGTAAAATAATAACATAATAACCTACAAAAAATAATGGCTCCATATTTTCTTCTTGGTTTGATGTAAAAAAAAAAAAAAAAAAAAAATTACACTATGCCTATAAATAATGACAACTTCAAATATTTGTCTTTGTTTTAGTGCAAAAAATAACATTACATTATGAAAATATTAACATTTACAAACTATCCTGTAACAATAAAATGTGAATAACCTGAACAAATATGAACAACCTGAAATGTCGAAAGAAAATTAAGCACAATTTTAACAATTTTCTGCCTGTTCCTCAGTGTTTAGTGTCTTTGTAGATCTGATCCATAATGCACATGTAGAAATGATAAGTTGAGGCATAATATTGTTAAAAGTGCACTTATTTTTCCAAAGAAATTTCAGTTTTTTCAGATTATTCACATCTTTTTTGTTTGGATAGTTTATAAAAGTATTTTCAGAATTTCATGGGGATTTTTTTTTTTTTCGCTAAAACAAAAATTTGGAGTCGTCATTATTTATAGGTTATTATGCTATTATTTTATTTGTCCGGCCCACTTGAGATCAAATCGGGCTGAATGTGGCCCCTGAAGGAAAATGAGTTTGAGACCCCTGATTTATAACAAGTGGTGCCAGTCACAACAATCCCCACCCCTCATATGTATTGTATCTTATTTTGACATGGATCCAGCTGATGTCATCATGTCTGTGTGTGTTGATGTCAGCACAGGGGTGCCGCCACCAATTGTGGGCCCCATGAAAGGTAAGTGTTGTGGACCCTTTTATAAAAAAAGGGGGGGGGGGGGGGGTATGGTGGGTGTGGTCCATACTTAACATCACTTCCACTAGTATGACACTGAGACTTAACATGCCTCCAACGTCCGACTCTTGATTTCTACGCCTCTCTTATACAGCAGATCTTACATGGAATTTTCACAACTTCTAACCTGTATCCACTGGACCCCCTCCACTGCTCTATGGGCCCCCCACAAATGCTGGGCCCCATGAATCTGTCATGCTTACCCCCGCCCCCCAGTCGGCACCCCAATGTCAGCATATCGGTTGCCTCTATGTATGTCCCAAGTTTGAAATAAATAAAAACAAAATTGATGTTTTTATAGACATTTGAAATTTCCCCCATTATATGTAAATGGAAGGAAAAAAAAAAAAGATTTAAAAAAAAATCATAAAAAATTGTAACTTTAACCTACTTTTCCCAAAATGTAATCACATCTATTATTGCTCACTGGCAATCTATAAACCCAGTTTGGTATGAATTCAACCAACAGTTTTGCTGCTACAGACATTTGAAATTTTGCCCATTGTAAGTAAATGGGGAAAAAAATGATTTTAAAAATTCAGAAAAAATTTTAACTTTGACCTACTGTTCCCAAAATGTAATCACATCTATTCTGGGTCCCTGGCAATCTCTAAACCCAATTTGGTATTAATTCAAGCAATAGTTTTACTGCTAAAATGTTAACAAAGACACAAATTGAACCAAAAACAATACCCCTCACCTTAATAATGATAATTAATGACCAGATATTGAAAGTGAAGTTCTTCCTGAAAATAAAAATGCAAAAGAATCAGCAAAAAAAGACATTTTCTGTCACTCATTGCAAAGAAAACATGAAAACACCTGTTATAACGGCAGCCTTAACAGGGTTTAAATGTGTAACCCACTTTTATTCAATGGAATATGTTACTAGTTGCAATTAAAACCATCTATTCTGTAATCTGCAGTGAAATCCATTTGAATAGAAACCCTCCCAGCATTGTCTCCAAGTCTAAAATAGATCAGTATCCGAACACTCTCTCCTGATAGTTCTATAATGGAGCTTGTGTTTGTTTTTTAGTTTAAACTTAATTAACTCTTTAATACTCTTATGTAAACACAACAAAACAAAATAAAACAAAACAACACAAGAGCCACTGTAGCATATAAAAGTAGAGAAACTGCACTACAGGGACCTATCTGATTTATTCATATTTACAGAATCCTGATTGCCTTAGGTGATATCTTTGCCAGTAAATACATGAATATGTATTGGTGGTTTTTGAGACATGCTATGACTTACATATTTCTCACACAGCTCCCATTTTTATTCATGCAAAAATGTTTCAGGCGCTGCATAAATGACCATATTTTCCATTTTTGAGGGTGTAGGTAAGTGTGGTAAAGTCGTGATGCACCCTGTCAAAGTGGCCTGGCCTCGGAGAGTGCCCCTAAATGTTTGCTAAAGGGGGGCACTGGCCGGCCTTGGTAACACCCCATAATGTTCCTGCATAGTGATCAAACAATAAAATTTAATCAGTGGCCTCCAGTCTACTTCCCATAAAAATGTGTTCTCTAATATAAAGTTCAATTCTATGAATATTAAAGCAGCATATCATCTGTTGAATATTTCATTTGATCTCCACCTTTAATAATGCAAAATGAGGAATAGAACATTCACCCTTTTTTCCTATAGATGATGACTTTGTCTACGATTGTATATATCATATATTGCATTACAAGCTTTGGTGTCTGTAATATAGGTTTAGTTAAAAATGGTACCTTCCACTATTGATATTAAACCGCAGCTTGAGGCACATTGGCTGTCAGTGAAATGTAGTGAATCACAATGATGGAGGTTTAAGTAAATGTCTGGAGTGAAGAATTGCGTGACACCTGCTCTTTCTGAATGTTTATTTGAGTTCAGTTTGATGCTGCAGACAAGGAAAGGACGTGAGAAGTTGTGGGGGGAGGGGGATCACAGAGGAACTCAGGATACTATCAGTTTTTAATGTTGATGGCATGATACACTGCAACAAAAAGAGAAAAAAGTCAAAAAAATAGGACTTTTACTCACTGCATTATGGTCACTTTTAGAGCATTTGACAAATAACGTGAAGTGATGGATGAAAAAATGTGACTTTCATGCCTTTCAGTACATTCTTAAACAGTCATGATGACGCATAAAAGAAGCATTTTAACCCATAAAGACCCAAACATCCACCGTTGACTAAACCCATCTACTGTCTAATACATATTGATCCACTAATCCAATCAATCAATGCAAATAGTTGGTGTAAAATACAGTTTCTAATTGTTCCATGGTCATCAGATATGACCCATTTGGACATTCAGAGGTTCCGTAGTTACCGTGGAAACACTGTCATCTTCTACAACATTGATTCACCAGTAAAACCCATGAAGTTGGATCAATGACAGTGGATGGAGACACTTGTTTATATGTTTAGTTATTGATATCTTGGCTGAAAAAGTAACTTTTTCTTCAGTTTTCTCTGTTTTTAATATAATAACCCTCAACATTAGTCTGAACTTTTAATGAACATTTCTTATTTTATTCATTACCTCCGCCAATGAGGTTATGTTTTCATCGGGGTTTGTCCATTTGTTTGTTTGTCTGTCAATCAATCAATCAATCAATCAATCAACCTTTATTTATAAAGCGCTTTTCATGCACAGATGCAACACAAAGTGCTTTACAGAATTAAAAATAATTACACAATAAAAACAGAAAAACAATTACAAAGAAAACCCCTCCCTCCCACCCTCCATACTAGACACGCACACACACACACACACGCCCACACACTTACACACACACGCACACGCACACAACAGGGAGACATGGCATGGCACTGAGGATCAAGGAAACGCCACCTTTGGGGCCGTCCACACTGGGAGGAGCCGCAGGCCGTGCCATCGGGGGACCAGCACCCAGACCCCCCGACTCCGACAGACAAGTGGACCCCCACATCGAAGGGAGGACCCCCAGCCAGCCGGGCCAAAGGGACCCAAGGACAGTACCCCCACTAGCAGAGCAGACACAGCTCCCAGTGTGGAGGACCCCCCTGAGGAAACACTGGCATTAAAAGCTAAAGACTAAAAGCATAACATAGGACTAAGAGAATAAATAAAATAAAATAAATACAGTACCAAGAGTAAAATACGTAAGATTATAAATAAAATAGAATAGATAAAGTATCAGTGATAAATAAAACAAAATAAGAACAAGAAGAGTTTAAAAAATTAGTTAAAAGCCTGATTAAAAAGGTGTGTCTTTAATCTTCTTTTAAAAATAACAACAGTCTCTGCAGTCCTGAGGCTCTCCGGCAGGCTGTTCCACAGGTGGGGGCCATAGTGGCTAAATGCTGCCTCACCGTGGGTTTTGTTCTGGGTTTTGGTATGGTTAAAAGGCCAGTGCCGGAGGACCTCAGGGTCCACGAGGGTTGATATGGTAAAAGCAGATCAGATAAATAGGAGGGCGCAAGGCCGTTAAGACATTTAAAAACCAGCAAGAGAATCTTAAAATGGATCCTGAAGCGTACGGGGAGCCAATTCAGCGACTCTAAAACCGGTGTAATGTGCTCCCGCCCTCTGGTCCTTGTCAGCACGCGTGCGTCTGTCTATCTTTTAGCAAGATAACTCAAAAAGTTATGGAAAGATTTTGCTGACATTTTCAGGAAATGTTGATACTGGCACAAGGAACAAATGATAAATGATTAAATTTTGGTGATGATTGGGAGGGGGGGCTGATCTGCTTGGTGGAGGTCTGCGCTCCCTGAGTGCTTTTCTAGTTACCTCCACCAGGACGTATTGTGATTGCTTTGATTTGTGTGTTTCGTGCGTGTGTTTGTTTGTTAGCAAGATAACTCAAAACGTTATGGATGGATTTTCAGGAAATTTTCAGGAAATGTTGATACTGGCACAAGGAAGACATGCTTAAATTTTGGTGGTGATTGGGGGTGAGGGGGCCACAGGGGCCCACTGATCTGCCTTGGCGGAGGTTTTCGCTCTCAGTGCTTTTCTTGTTTATTTTATTTTATTTTATTTTATTTGCACACAACAACAAATCAACCTTTAGGACAAGCAAAGGAACAGATTGTGCAGGTGAGATCAGAAAACCCCATGTGGCTCATAAAATTAATCTCACCTCATTAAAACATTAGCAAAAACAAGGACAATTAAAAAAAACAATAATAGACAAAGTACAACAAAAATATAAACAAAGAACAAAAGAAAAACATCTAAATGGTTAGTAAATTAAATGTAGGAAAATACCAGATTTCCACTGAAAAACACAAATAAAGAAGATAACATTACAATAAATGGTGACAAATTACTTAAAAAAAGGCTAAATAGAGAGAAAAATTAATTTGGGAACCGTCACAGAAGTATCACTGGGTCTTTATGAGTTAAGGTGGGACACAGTCAATCCACTGAGGGACTGTTCAGTGACCACAGGATATTCTGACAGATTACCAGTGACCTGCCTTCTACATTTGCATTGATTCACCAGACAGAGTCACTAAAAACAAGCTCAGCGAACAGAATATTCACACTGCACTGACAGATCCAGCAGAGGTTTTCTCTAAGTGTGATTTTTGTACCCGTGTAGACTGAAACTGTTTTTGGTATTGAGAGGACATGCAACAATACAATATAAAACCAACTGATGTGTCCCCTCTAGGGCATTAAAGGGGTCATTTTTAGCTTAAATCCACATTTATTAGTCTTTGGTTCATTTATTTGTGTATTTGGACCCTAATAGTTCATAAAGTTTGAATTTGAACCCTCCAGGTGCTTCAAAGCTATCTTTATATTTATTTTGGCAAAAATCGACTGGATCTTTACAACTTATTTTAATTCCTTCTTAATGTGTTGGGTCTATAACTAGTTACGTCACAATATTTGCACATATAAGGTGATGAATATTAGCTTGTTTTGTCTAGAGGCCATTTTGTAGTGGGGGGGTGGTGCTAGAGGACGAGCTGTAATGAACTTTTATTTTACACCACAGAGATTATGTGAACCTGAAAACACAATAAACAATCACAATATCAAATATCGATGTAGAAAGTGTAGACATATGGAGAGTAAAAGTAACAATTTGTCTGCGTAACCCTTTAACCCCTGGTGTGTCTGTGCTGAGCGTTCTGAATGTATGATTTATTTTAAATATTCATAAAAATTCAACTGTTTGATCAATAAGAAAAATTTCAAAGCATGCTCATAGAATAGACTTTGTTCTTTCCATTGTCATCTGAGCATGCTCAGTGCACCCCCCACCGCCTGTAGAATGGGGGCAAAACCCAGAGTAATGAGTGAGACCAACTCATTATATAAATAGACGGTTTGAACTTTTTTTTTTTTTTTTCTGACACCATTTTCCTTGTGTTTTTTTTTTTTAATGTTGTTTGCAGTGTTGTGGTGATTTTCCTTTATTTTTTGACTGTGTTTTTACCGAGTTTTGACCGTGTAACTGCTTTTTGGAGTTCAACCAGGAGCCAAAAAGCAGCTGGTCTGATTTAGAAAACAAAAGAACCCTCCCAGTTTTACTCTGTTCTTGTTCTAGTTATTGTTTTCATTATAATTATCACCATGGTTGTTATTGTTTGTATTGTTATTTTCTTGTGTTCTTGGGTCTTTGCCACCTTCTTCCTCCTTGTTCTCCCCCCTTCACCCCACTCACCCACCCACCACCACCCACCCATGTCAGGTCCAGCATCGAAACGTGGTTCAACAAAACTCATAATAAAGACAGTAGAATTAAAAATAAGAAAAAAAAGAACCCCAAAACCAAAACTAGTCGGCCCAAATTCAAATCCTTGTTGTTCAGTGTGTTCCAGTTCACAGTTCAGGTTCAACATCCTAAATCTATTATTGATGCACATTCTGAGTGTCTTTTTCAGTAAAAACCTGTCAAACTTCAATTCCTCTTTTTGTCTTTTTCTGTTATTTCACCCTGTTTTGACCCTAAAACACACAGTAAAACAAAACCACTGAAGAAAAGGAACACAAACGCATACTCTCAGCTGCTTTTATGACACTGAAACAGACGCTAATTCACAGCAGCACATTTATTTGGAATAATGTCTTGGGAGTTAAAGAGTTAAATCAGAGGGAAAAGCCAAAATATGAAAGTAGACATCTTATCTCTGCAGCTATCTCCTCTTGGTCCAAATCACAAGACTAAACATAAATATATAAAAAAACATTTTTTGACAGTTAGCTGAAGAAACATAGTCTAACAAAATCATAACAGTGACCCATATTTTCTGCTGTCAGTCATGTATTAAACCCCACCTACCTGATATTCACTAACGGCCTGATCACAATCAAGGGTACCAGAAAGGATGCACATATAGATAAAAAATAATAATGCTCTATCAAAAAATCAGACAGGCCATTTTATTTGTCTGATATTTCTCATTTAAAGTCCAAAATATTTTTGTATTATGGTGTCTACTAAAAATTTCGCAGGCTTGTACCCCTGTCAAATCAGAAACTATTGTGTGTACAGACACTCCAGCCTAATAGCCTCCATATTTAATGCCTACAAAGATATACAAATGTTTCAGCACTCAGGATAATCATGCATTGTTTATTGCATAGATGTCATGTCCAAAGCATGCATGCTGAAAAATTCCATATATTGACAGAAACAATAAAATTAGACCCACATATTTTGAATATGGTGTACGGACATTACTTGGTGTACAAACTCTACAAGATTGGAATGGAAATCTGGCTTACCACATGGTCGCATCTCTGTTAGGTCTGTCTTTCTGGTACAGGAGGAAATAAACATTTGTGAACAAGTTAGAACAATATATCTATAAGACATATAGGCCATATTATTGATGGAAGTATATCGGTGTACGGACACTACATGAATTTTGGTGAACAATGCGCCATTGAAAACATGCGTAAACATCCGTTTGCCACATTGTTACCAAATTTTCTGCACCCAGGGAGCATACCAAAATCTGTCTAGTTGTGCATATTTAGTCATAATAATACTTAAATAACAGGTTCCCATTCTATTATTACAATTAAAGGGCTGTAAAAGAAGGGTTTTCAGAACAAAATGGTTGATTGTCTTAATACTGAAAATAAGAATTAATTACACTGGTCAACAACAAATTTATTGTTTAAGTTTTTTGAGCTGATTTAGGATAATTTTGGTGTGCTGAATCCAAAAATCACATTAATTTTGCTCAATCAGGTCAACTTTCTGAACTATGCTACATATTGGCTTTTTAACATTTTTGCTTACATTTATGGGCATTTTCACATCATATGATACAAAATTCTTTCATATTTCTTGCAATAAATGAGTTCTGAAGATTTTACTTTTGCCAATTTATGATTAATGTTTTTTTTAATATTACAGGTGAATGAAATGGCTTCGACGAGAAGATCTTGCAAAAATAAGCCTGATGTATTCTGCTACATCTGCGGTGAATACACCATTGTACCTAACAGGAATCCTGTTAGAAAATGTTTTTTTTTCTCTTAAAACCTATTTTGGATGAGAACTATATAAAAAAATCAACTGATAAAGTCACAAAAATGTAATCAATTTTGTGAGAAGATCAAATTTTTCAAAATCAAATTAGCAAAAAAACCTGACCTGATTGAGAAAAACAGATGTCATTTTTGGATTTAGCGGTGCAAAATGGTCCTAATTCAGTTGAAAAAACCTAGACAACTTGCAAAAAACATTTTTTTGTAACCCAGTGTAATCAAACAGCTGTTCAACAAAAATGATCAATAAATGAAAAGCGATGTGACATGTGTGTTTTGTAATAAAAGAGACACAGGAGTTGAGTAGTAATTATTTATTGTGTTATAAAACATTATGTACAATAATTTTGCTCTTATAACAATAAAATTGTGCATGTTTTCACGCTCATTGGGTTGCCATTTTATCAGTTTTTATCCGATTTTCTTCAAATTTGGAGGATTGCAAGATCTAGTAATAAGATGGCCAAAGAAACATTTTTTGGGAATAGTTTTGGGGGTATCTTTTTGCAATACTGATTAATATCTGATGCAAATATACTTGTACACCTTGATTGTGATCAGGCCGTAAAGTCTGCAACACAAGGTACATTTTCAACAGTCCAAATACTGAGTCGACTTCTTCTTTCCACTCAACCACCTTGAATAACACTGCACTGAAAGGTAATTAGCCCATGTATTTTTTTAATTTTTTGCTAAGCGACACCAACTTTAAGACCAATAACGAAGTATTAATCCCCACCGCTGAGTGTAACAAATAAAAAGTAGTTATGTAAGGGACACACAAGCTCTCAGCACATCTTCGGATGCTTATCTAGTATAATTGTACGACATTATAAGGATGCAAATGAACTGTGTAGACATGGCAACCCTGCTGGAAAAAAAGCCTCGAGGCTGTTTCCCCTTTGTTTCCTTCCCCTCTCAGCCATGTTCTAATTGTATCATCCCCGTCATTTTAGTTATTTGCTTCTTCCTCGCTTTCCATCTCCTCTGAATGTCTTTGTATGGCACAGTCATCAAGGTGATAATTGCATTGCCTGTCCGCAATAAGAGACATTCTTAATTATTTCAGCATTAGGCGGTAGTTATACAGGCAATTAATGCTTGACTTCACAATTATATACTTTGTTTGATTGCCTTTTATCAGCAGGGTACAATAGGCTTATTTGGAGCTGACAAGAGGAACACCACAGTTTTATACAAAAGATAAGTGATGTGACATTCCCTGTATGGCTTCCATTCACATGCAAACATAGCATGTTGTGCTGAAAGTGCTTTTAATCTCACAAACACCACACACATGAAAATAGTTGCCTGGAAATGTGTGGACGCTGAATGAGCTGTCAAGCCATGAAAAGCAGCTCGGGTCGCTCAGTGCTTTTGAAGACTTGATGCCTGCTTCATCAGTCGCCTCCATTTAAGATCTCCGAGTCATTATCCAGTTTGGGTTTGGTCTGAATGGTTGACACCTCGTGTGTTGCTCGAGTGCCTGTTTCGGTGCCGTTCTTTTAATGTGCAGATGAGTTGTTTGACACTCCATATCGTATTGTTCACTGATGTGAGCGGACTCGAGTGTCTGCATCCTTTTGTAACAGTACCACACTCAAAGTATGCTACTAATAAGTGACATTATACTTTATACGCTTCTTTATAATTCCATTCAGGCCTAATTACATTGTTGCATACACCTGGAACTCGCCCCCACTACCACATTCCTCTTTAAAGTCTTGGCCTGGGCATCAAAGCTGCCTGGTTTTGATGATGTTCTGGCACAAGACTGTGTTGGCTGCAACTTAAATGGGATTAGAGTGTTAAAAAAAAAAAAAAAAAAAAAAAGGGCCGCTGGTCTTCATTTGAGCAGAACAGGATATTATAAGTATATTTCAATGTCAAAACATCTGAGAAAAAATGTTAAATATTGAAGGAAACTGCACGACAAAAAAGGACCATGATTTCATGAAGTGGGTATTTCCTCATTTCCTTCTTCCTCCTGTATTTTATCCACTCCACATTGAATAAACATGCAGATTTTAGATTTACATGTACAAACAAAGAACATGAGATCATCGTGGATGTTGCAATTAAAATCTAAATATTCTTTTACTAGGGATGTAAACAATTAATTGACTACACTGGTCAACAACACATTTATTGTTTAAGTTTTTTGAGCTGATTTAGGATAATTTTGGTGTGCTGAATCCAAAAATCACAATAATTTTGCTCAATCAGGTCAACTTTCTGAACTATGCTACATATTGGCTTTTTAACATTTTTGCTTACATTTATGGGCATTTTCACATCATATGAAACAAAAGTCTTTCATATTTCTTGCAATAAACGAGTTGTGAAGATTTTACTTTTGCCAATTTATGATTGATGTTTTTTTTAATATTACAGGTGAATGAAATGGCTTCAACTAGAAGATCTTACAAAAATAAGCCTGATGTATTCTGCCACATCTGCGGTGAATACATAATAAATACGTCCTGTTAGAAACTGATTTTTTTTCTCTTAAAACCTATTTTGGGTGAGAACTATATAAAAAAATCAGCTGATAAAGTCACAAAAATGTAATCAATTTTGTGAGAAGATCAAATTTTTCAAAATCAAATTAGCAAAAAAACCTGACCTGATTGAGAAAAACAGATGTCATTTTTGGATTTAGCAGTGCAAAATGGTCCTAATTCAGTTGAAAAAACCTAGACAACTTGCAAAAAACATTTTTTTGTAACCAAGTGCTATCAATTAACTGTCGATAAGAATTTGCTCCATTTGATTAATTGTCAGTTATTTGCCCTTTTCCACAGCGGGATTTGTGGTGTTTGACAGTAGGGGGCGCCACTGCCCAAACTAGGCTTCATCGCTGAAGTTGAATAACGCCGCGGCTGGGATAGTCCGTCATTGAACCAGATCATGGCTTGATGAGTTAGAATCGCTTTAGGGACATGGTGGAGAGAAACACAGACCATCCTGTCTGTTTGTGGGAGTGGTGCACCCCCGCCTAAATACACGCACAAATGCTGGGTCGGTATCGGATTGGAGTGTTTTCCCTGGAGGTTGGTCTAGTCCACAGTCATCTGGACTATCTGGTCAGTGAGACAGAAGTTGAAAACATCTTCCAGGTTCCTGATCTGAGCCACAGGTATGTCCTGCATTATGTCCTGGGGTCACCCCGGTGGCCACAGGAAAATGGTGGGGGGGGTCTCCACTGACATCTGGCTCCATCATGTCAGCTAGTGACAAGGGGGTAGGTTTGATTTTGACATTGGTGAGGACACAAAAGTGCTCCAAGCCAGCACTCCTGAAAGCTGATGTTTTTTACCTCCGCTAGGAGGTATTGTGATCACTTTGTTTTGTGTGTTTGCGTGCATGTTTGCGTGTTTGTTTCTAAGCAAGACAACTCAAAAAGTTATGGACGGATTTTCATGAAATTTTCAGGAAATGTTGATACTAGCACAAGGAAGGAATGATTAAATTTTGGTGGTGATCGGGGGTGGGGGGCCCCACTGATCGGCCTTGGTGGAGGTCTGTGCTCTCCGAGTGCTTTTCTAGAAAAGACAGCATAGACCTGCACCAAGGCCGATCAGTGGGCCCCCCCACCCCTGATCACCACCAAAATTTAATGATTTCTTCCTTGTGCCAGTATCAACATTTCCTGAAAATTTCATGAAAATCCGTTCATAACTTTTTGAGTTATCTTGCTAACAAACAAACAAACAAACAAGGGGGGGCGGGGGGGATCTGTTTTGGCAGAGGTCTGCGCTCTCCGAGTGCTTTTCTTGTTTTGCATTTGCAATCATAATTTCACGTCATGTAGCGCTGATCAAACAAGCAAACAATCATAGTCAGAAAAAAAATAAGTAATTGAAAAGTTTATAATGCATGTCTGAATATCTAAAGAGAACACAAGAATTTAATGCATTCTGTAATTTTATTCTCATGACTAACAAATCCATTATTATTTAACCTCACCTGTGAATTTCCAGCCTCTCCTCCTCTACCTCCTCCCTCCTCTCTACTGTCTGTCACTTGACAAAAAATATGTTGATGCATGACATATGAACAGATTAGGGATACAATGATCATAGAGTTTGATGGTACATTTATTGCCTGAGCAAAAAAGGCTTTTACTTTCAATTATTGCATGTAATTTATTCCCCAAAAATATGGATAAAATCACATCTAGAATCACATTTAGAATCTGAGGTTTTATTGTATTTTCCCCACAAATTTTCTTTATTTGTGTTTTTTAAACAGTTGCTCTTCCATAGAAATGCATTAAAATAATAAGTAAAGTAACTGTAGTAGTGTTTCTGTTTTGCATTAAATAATGTCTTTTATTCAATATCTGGATTATTGAGCCTCTGCAGTTCTATACCCTTGAAGTAACTTACACTTTGACTCCAACAGAATGTCTTATGACAAGTTTTCTTTTCTTTGACATCCTTTACATCCTAATTACCGAGCACACACGCATGCACGGGCGCACGCAAACAGACACATGTACAAATGTACATGTAAATGACACCACTGATATTCAAATCCATCTAGCTAATGCGACCCAGGCAGAACAAACACAAATGCCAAACATATTGAAAACTTATGTTAGCGGTCCAACTAGCAGGTTCCTTTTACAAGTAGATGGAGTGACAGCGGGGACGGCCAATCACATGTACATTAGCAAAACCAAAGAGCCAATCGGAGAGCGATATTTACGTTAGAGGCGGGACTTCTAGCTGAGACCGACTGTTAACCCTTTGTGTGCCATAATCATCGACTAAACACTACGGACAGCGGTTGGATTGATAGGGACTACACAGTAGTGGATGGATATTGGTAGGGACGTGTCCCTAGTGTCCCTACGCAATTCTACGCCCCTGGCTAGTGATGCAAAGTCAAAATTACCCATTTCTTCTAAACTGCCCCTCTCAGATCCATTTATTTTATTGAATTTCTCTGCAGAATTTATTTAGTTCGACTCCATAAATGGCATTGCCTGTACTGTATCCAACG
The DNA here is from genome assembly GCF_902148855.1 of Sphaeramia orbicularis. Lineage (NCBI taxonomy): Eukaryota > Metazoa > Chordata > Actinopteri > Kurtiformes > Apogonidae > Sphaeramia > Sphaeramia orbicularis. The sequence continues at coordinate 23,485,957 of NC_043978.1, read as the reverse complement.
GTACAATAAATCGTTAAGGAATATGACATGCTTTTTTCATGAAGTAAATTTTCTGCCTTGGCGGAGGTCTGCGTTCTCCGAGTGCTTTTCTAGTTGTTTAAGCCTTTCATGCATGAACTGTGAGAACCTTAGTCAAGATTTCTTTCTTCAGTGTTTTTAATCCTTCTTAGGCATGAAAAAAACAATGCGATCAAGTTTTTTTTTTCCTATGGAGTTACAAAAATATCCATGCATTTAATTTTTGAAGTAAAGAAACATATGTTTAAAACCCAATATCAGAAAGTGATATGAAAACAATGAAATAAAAACATTTTTAATGCTGCTAATCTGATGTCTTCTCACATTTTAACATATTCTAATGCTAGTAATTACTCACTTCATGGCAATAATATGCAAAAAAAAACAACAACTCTTGTCTAACAAATAACAATTGATTTACACTTAAACATGTTAGTGCAGATCCGGTTCATCAAAAACACCAAAGTTACAGTAATGGTCTGAATGTCAGTGTATGGGATGGTGCGTAAGTGTCCACTGTGTTGGCTGATATGGAACTAAAACATCACAACCCATGAATATACAAGAGAACAGCTGGAGAAGAACTGTCCACTGGAGTGGCCTATGCATGAAAGGGTTAATGACATCGTAGAATGTTTTTTAGAAGCTTGAATACTTCCATATATCCTTGAGAGGAAGAATAAACATGTAAATTTACCACAGTCTGGTCATATCTGTCTCTTTGGGAAGAACTTCAGCCCAGTGCTGTTTGCGTGCCATCATTATTTGGAGCTAAATTAGGTTCAGGTTGTGCCAGTCAGCACACCAGATGTCAAATTCAATCACAACACTTCTCATAACACCTGATAGTATGGACAGGCCAGTGTTTAAATGAAAGTAAATGTGGTAGCCACTGCTCACAGATGTGCATTTACATTATGTCCTAACTGCCAGTTCATTTCTGATTCTGTTCTTAATTATTGTCATGAAACCACCAGTCTGGACAATCTTTTGACTGTTTTGATAAGCCTGGAGTAATGCTACCGATGCAGCCTGAACTGTTGTACCTGCAGACAAATTAAAGGAAAACCCTGAATAAATTAGCAGAGACCCGTAACAAATGCAGATGCTCCCACACAGGTGCACCGCATGGTACAATTGAGCTGTTAACATCCAATTATACTCTGTGGTGTGTATGGAAATGCCGAAAGCCCGGTTCATTCGGATTTAGCGTCGAGGTGGAAAGAGGAGAACATCTGAGTGGGTTTGAAAGAGGGTTCACTGTTGGATGGCAGGAGTTTCACACGCAAAAAAATGAGTAACTTGTGAGTGTTTCAGCGGGAGCAATTACCGAAGTGATATCTGCATTTAGATCAAACAGACATGAGCGAACAGGATCACAAACTGAGATCAGCAGTGCACATTTGCTGTAAATGAACTTCAATAGGGTTTGACACATTTGCACATTTTTTTTAAAGTTGAATTTAATAAGACTGAGTAATTAATCGTCCCATTATTTTGATCAGTAAGAGCAGTTTTTGAATTCTAATGTGCCGTAAACCAGTGAACTGTGAACATGCCCCATGTGTCTGCATGTTTCAGAAGGGTTTGATTGTGCATAACTTGAACCCTTTGCACCCAGAAGATTTCTCAGTATTTGGTTTCTTCTGTTTAATCATTAACAATATTGTACTCAGTTTTTTTTTTTTTTGTGTAGTTAATGAATTCAAAGTTTAAACTTGGGTTACAGTCATTAAATATTCTGCAAAAACAGAGAAATGTGTTCATTTTTTGAAGGTGGTATAAACAAGAATTCAGATTCAGATTTGTCATTCAATAAAAACATCCCAGATGCTGTTACTAAATGAAATAGCAAAATGCACAGCACAAAATAAAACACAGAAAAGATTTTAAAAACACCGACTGAAGACAACCCATGTATATAATAAAATAGTAAAAACTGCACTAAAATAAACAAATAAGTTAGTAAAGGTAAAAATAAATAAATAAATAAATAAATAAATAAATAAATAAATAAATAAATAAATTTTGGACAGGACATTTCATGCTTCGTAAAAAGTCCTCCACTTTTTCCGCATTGGCCACGCCCACTTCAAATTTCTGACAAATCATACAATAGTTGTCGGACACCACACAAGAAAAATGTTATAACTGAAAACAGATCAGGATCACAAACTGAGATCAGCAGTGCACATTCACTGTAAATGAACTTCAATAGGGTCTGACACATTTGCACATTTTTTTTAATAGTTGAATTTAATAAGACTGAGTAAAATGATTAAATGTCCCATTATTTTGGTCAATAAGAGCATTTTTTGAAGGCTAATGTGCTGTAAACCAGTGAACTGTGAACATGCCCCATGTGTCTGCATGTTTCAGAAGTGTTTGATTGTGAATAACTTGAAGATTTAGCACCAAGAAAAGGTTTGTCAGTATTTGGTGTCATGTTTTTAATCATTAACAACATTGCAGCCTTTTTTTGTGTAGTTAATGAATTCAAAGTTTAAACTTGGGTTAGGGTCATTAAATACTCTGCAAAAACAGAGAAATGTGTTCATTTTCTGAAGGTGGTATGAAGAAGAATTCAGATTCAGATTTATTTATTGTCGTTCAATAAAAACATCCCAGGTGCTGTTACGAAACGAAATAGCAAAAATGCACAGCACGAAATAAAACACAGAAAAGATTTTAAAAACACCAACTGAAGACAACCCATGTATATGATAAAATAGTAAAAACTGCACTAAAATAAATAAATAAATAAATAAGTTAGTAAAGGTAAAAAAAAAAAAAAAAAATAGAATAAAGTTCAGACAAGACATTTCATGCTTCGCGAAAAGTCCTCCACTTTTTCACATTGGCCACGCCCACTTCAAATTTCTGACCAATCATACAATAATTATCAGACACCACACAAAAAAAATGTTTTAACTGGAAACAGACATGAGTGAACAGGATAAAAACTGAGATCAGCAGTGCACATTCAGTGTCTATGAACTTCAATAGGGTCTGACACATTTGCACATTTTTTTTTTTAAGTTTATGTTTATGCATTTGGCAGACGCTTTTTTCCAAAGCGACTTACAGGGGAAAACCAATCAAATCACTCAATCAATCAAATTTTATTTATATAGCACCAGATCACAACAAAAAAGTTATCTCATGACACTTTATATATAGAGTTGGTCAAAACCAGACTCTAAGCCAATTTACAGAAACCCAACAGAATCCTCCAGGAGCAAACACTTGTGACTGGTGACAGTGGCGAGGAAAAACTTCCCTTTAACAGTAGAAACCTGGAGCAGACCCAGACTCCTGGAGGATGGACGTCTGCCTTGACCAGTTGGGTTAAAGAGAGAGGGTAAAGAAAGAGAAAAAGAGAGGGCGATAGTGATAGAGACTGGGGGAGAGGGGGAGAAGGGGGGAGTAGGTGGAGGCAGTTGAGGATAAGTGAGTGATGATGATGAAGGCAGGAGAGAGGCAGGACCACCGCAGCAAGTCCAGAGATAATCCTGGGAAAATCTGTGATAAAGTTGAATTTAATAAGACTGAGTAATTAAATGTCCCATTATTTTGATCAGTAAGAGCATTTTTTGAAGGCTAATGTGCTGTAAACCAGTGAACTGTGAACATGCCCCAGTAAAACACTTGTCCATTGTCCAAACCTAAACTCTTTGTCTAGTCTAGTGGCAGATCACCATGACAGTAGATTTGTTTGTTGTACATCCCTAAAGTGAGTCCAGGGTGCTCCAAAGCTAAAACATTAGTTCCACCTGCTACATGTTCTAACCTGAAGAACATGTGTGTCTTCTTTGAACTGATGTACTTTAAGTTGTGTTTTAGCTACATGTCGAACACAGAAACTAGATGATTTTCCCTTTTTTTATTTTTTTTTCTGTGTTTTAGTGCAAAAAATAACATTAAATTATGAGAATGTTTGCATTTACTAACTATCCAAACTAAAAAGATGCGAATAACTTGAAGAAGCTATATGTTGAACAGAGAAACTTGATGATTCTCCTTTTTTTTTTCCCTTTTTTTCTCTATGTTTTAGTGTAAAAAATAACATTAAATTATGAGAATGTTTGCACTTACAAACTATCAAAAGTAAAAAGATGCGAATAACTTGAACAAACTATATGTTGAACACAGAAACTAGATGATCTTCCCTTATTTATTTATTTTTTTTGTGTGTGTTTTAGTGCAAAAAAATAACATTAAATTATGAGAATGTTTACATTTACAAACCATCCAAACTAAAAACATGTGAATAACCTGAAGCTATATGTTGAACACAGAAACTAGATGATCCACCCTTTTTTTATTTTTTATTTTTTTTCTGTTTTGGTGTAAAAAGTAACAGTAAATTATGAGAATGTTTGCATTTACAAACTATCCAAAGTAAAAAGATGTGAATAACTTGAAGAAGCTATGTCGAACACAGAAACTAGATGATCTTCCTTTATTTTTTTTATTTTTTTTGTTTTTTAGTGCAAAAAGTAACATTAAATTATGAGAATGTTTACATTTACAAACCATCCAAACAAAAAAGATGTGAATAACCTGATTTTTTTTTTTTTTTTAGCTACATGTCAAACACAGAAACTAGATGATCCTCCCTTTGTTTTCTATTTTTTCTGTGTTTTAGTGCAAAAAAACAACATTAAATTATGAGAATGTTTACATTTACAAACCATCCAAACAAAAAAGATGTGAATAACCTGATTTTTTTTTTTTTTTTTTTTTTTTTTTAGCTACTTGTCAAACACAGAAACTAGATGATCTTCCCTTTGTTTTCTATTTTTTCTGTGTTTTAGTGCAAAAAAACAACATTAAATTATGAGAATGTTTACATTTACAAACCATCCAAACAAAAAAGATGTGAATAACCTGAAGAAGCTGATTTTTTTTTTTTTTTTTAGCTACATGTCAAACACAAAAACTAGATGATCCTCCCTTTTTAAATGAAGTCTATTAGTTTTTGTAACGCCCCTAACCCCAAGAGACATTTGCAATATGCAGTATTTCTATTTCCAAATATTAAAAAACAAAACAAAAAAAAAGCCCTAAAATTAGAGTGTTAAGGTTAAAGAGCTCTGAAGTTATGCCAAAAATATTAACAGTTGGATTCACGTATGTGGAAATTACCAAAAATAGTCCCTTGCCCGATAAAGGGTTAAGGTCAGAAGAGCTCAAACCACTGATAAACTCATAATTGGATTCAGTGAAAGTACAGAAATATAAAAGCCCAGTATGTAGTTTTTATTCTCTCCATACCTGTTTGTGAGTTCCACAGAATGTGCAAGAGTTGAAGAATCAATAAAACTACTTTAGTGCTATCAGTTTGAGAGCGAAACTATCATTCAGCCTGGATTTTTTAGCGGTGATGTGGATGCTTGTGTATAAGTGTGATATGTAATGAAAAACAGACAAGCGACTATTACTCAAGGGACTGAGAATGGTGGCGGAGGACGTGATCAGACTGACAGCGAAGACCCGTCTGTAGTCAGTCCCATACATAGAGTTATTACAGTAGGGCTGCAGTGCATAAAGCCCCATTACAAAGCTCAATGCACATTTGAGAGTTCATCGGTGCAAATGCCACTAGTACTGGTCCGCAGAGACGTGGAGGGAAGTGATACGGTCAGATGAGTCATCCTCCATCAGTGGAAGAGAGAATGTGTGACGTACACCAGGGTTGTACACCGGTATTGGTCTGGAACCCTGCAGCGAGGTGATTCGGTGGCTCTATTATACCGTTGGGGAGCATCTGTTGCCATGGTTTGGGTCCACTTGTCCCAGGAAGGGTCGCTGCAAATCAATACAAAGTTGTTCTGGCTGTTCGCATTCATCCCATTATGAGACATTTCTATCCTGATCGGAGCTATTCCGGGGATGAAAACGCCTCTATCCAAAAAAGGGCAGGAGGACTGACGAAAACTGAAAAATATGACATTGACGAAGCTAATATTTTGGACAGCACTTTCCACTTCTATTATCAAAACACTGAATGAGAGAATTTTTTTGGGAAAAATGACACTCATCCTTCCAGTAGAGTTCAGAAGCTTTAAGAATTAACGTGGATAGTTCCTTTAACCCACAATGTGCTACTTTTGTATCAGTTCCCAAATGAATTTTTCTCTCTATTTAACCTTTTTTTATTTGATTTATCATCATTTATTATAATATTATCCTCATTGTTTTGCATTTTTTCAGTCAAAATCAGGTTTTTTCCATTATTTAATTTGCTGATCGTGTAAATTTTCTTTCTTTCTTTTTTTTTTTTTTAATATTTTATCTTGGTTTTCGAATTTTCATTTTACAAATGAAGAAAGAGAACAATGGAACAAACAAATGTGACAAATACTGCCACCCTCCCTCCCTCCCTCCTTCCCCTTGCTCACTCGACACAGAAACTAGATGATCTTCCCTTATTTATTTTTTTTTTTTGTGTGTGTTTTAGTACAAAAAAATAACATTAAATTATGAGAATGTTTACATTTACAAACTATCCAAACTAAAAAGATGTGAACAACCTGAAGAAGCTACATGTCGAACGCAGAAACTAGATGATCCTCTCTTTTTTTCTTTTTTTTTTCTGTGTTTTAGTGCAAAAAGTAACAGTAAATAAAGAGAATGTTTGCATTTACAAATTATCCAAACTAAAAAGATGTGAATAACCTGAAGAAGCTACATGTCGGACACAGAAACTTGATGATTTTCCCTTATTTTTATTTTTATTTTTTTCTGTGTTTTAGTGCAAAAAAAACAACATTAAATTATGAGAATGTTTACATTTACAAACTATCCAAACAAAAAAGATGTGAATAACCTGAAGAAGCTGATTTTTTTTTTTTTTAGCTACATGTCAAACACAGAAACTAGATGATCCTCCCTTTTTTTCTTTTTTTTCTGTGTTTTAAAAATATGACCTTGACGAAGGTAATATTTTGGACAGCACTTTCCACTTCTATTATCAAAACACTGAATGAGAGAATTTTTTTGGGAAAAATGACACTCATCCTTCCAGTAGAGTTCAGAAGCTTTAAGAATTAACGTGGATAGTTCCTTTAACCCACAATGTGCTACTTTTGTATCAGTTCCCAAATGAATTTTTCTCTCTATTTAACTTTTTAAATTTGATTTATCACCATTTATTATAATATTATCCTAATTGTTTTGCATTTTTTCAGTCAAAATCAGGTGTTTTCCATTATTTAATTCGCTGATCGTGTAAATTTTCTTTTTTTTTCTTTTTTTCTAAATATTTTATTTTGGTTTTCGAATTTTCATTTTACAAATGAAGAAAGAGAACAATGGAACAAACAAATGTGACAAATACTGCCACCCTCCCTCCCTCCCTCCCCTAGCTCACTTGGAAAAAAAAAAAGAAGCTCCTGCTCTTACTTTTTGTTCAAAAGGACACATGGCATGACACAATAAGACCAGTTAAATTACAATAGCACCTACATAGTCTAAGTAAGGTTGCCAAATTCTGACAAAAGTTTTATATGACTTTCTTAGGCTCTATGTTATTTTTTCTAAAGGGACACAATTGTTCATCTCTGTGTACCATTTAGTTAAAGGAATGGGAGAATCATTCCTTTAACCAAACGGTATACAGAGATGATCATGTAAATTTTCATAAAAGTTCAGATTAAAGTTGAGGGCTATTTATTTTATTTATTTTTATTTATTTATTTATTTGCAGTCAAACATAGTTGCAGCTGATGTGATGCATATAGAGTTTAAAGCTAGTGCTAATTCTCAACTCTTCCACAATATTGCAGTACAATAATAAAATATACATCACTTAAAACAATCATTTTATTTATTTATTAATTAATGTATTTATTCAACCTTTATTTAACCCTTTGTTGCATGAATTATGAGAACCTTAGTCATTTTTTTTTTTCCCTGAGTGTTTCATTCGTCTTTAGGCATGAAAAGAGCAATGAGATAGATTTTTTTTTGTTTTTTTTTTTTAATTAACCTATTTTTCATGGAGTTACAAAAATGTCCACTCATTTCGACACCATGTGTTTAATTTTTGAAGCATAGAAAAATGTATTTAACCCTTTCATGCATGAATTATGAGAGCCTAGTCAAGATTTTTTTTCCTGAGTGTTTTTAATCCTCTTTAGGCATGAAAAAAAACAATGTGATTGAAATGTTTTTATAAACCTGTTTTTCATTGAGTTACAAAAATATTCACTCAGCTGGACAATCTAATCTGATGTTTTCTCACCTTTTATCATACTCTAATACTAGTTCTTACTCATTTCATGGAGATAATATAAAAAAAAACCTTTTTGTTGAAGGAAACTGTTCTTTTAATTTTTGAAGCAAACAAACTTGTATTTACTGTCATACTGTGTGAAAACTATGAAATATTTTTTTTAATGCTGCTAATCTGATGTTTTCTCACATTTTAACATACTATAACACTAGCTATTACTCACTCAGATAATATGCAAAAAAAAAAAAACAAAACAAAACAAAAAAAACTACTTTTTGTTTTAAAAGAAACTGTTCATTACAGTCTAATTGATTTACACTCAAATATGTTCCTGCAGATCAGGTTTATCAAGAACATAATGTAAAGTTACAGTAATGGTATGAATGTCAGTGTATGGGATGGTGTGTAAGTGTCCACTGTGTTGGCTGATATGGAACTAAAACAACAAAACCCATGAATATACAAGAGAACAGCTGGAGAAGAACTGTCCACTGGAGTGACCACTATGCATGAAAGGGTTAAAATGCAATATCAGAAAGTGATATACTGTGTGAAAACTATGAAACAAAAGCATTTTTGATGCTGCTAATCTGATGTTTTCTCACCTTTTACCATACTCTAATACTAGTTCTTACTCACTTCATGGAGATAATATAAAAAAAAAAAAAAAAAAAAAAAAAAAAACTTTTTGTTGAAGAAAACTGTTAATTACAGTCTTATAACAATTAGCAATTGATTTACACTCAGTCATGTTACTGTAGATCAGGTTTATCGTGAACATAAAGTTAGAGTAATGGTATGAATGTCAGTGTTTGGGATGGTGCGTAAGCATCCACTGTGTTGGCTGATATGGAACTAAAACAACAAAACCCATGAATATATAAGAGAACAGCTGGAGAATAACTGTCCACTGTAGTGACCAGGATGCATGAAAGGGTTAACCAGGAAGTCCCACTGAGATTAGGAATCTCTTTTGCAAGGGAGACCCGGCCAAGGTAGCAGCCAAACAAAGTCTGAACAATACAAAACACATACATGATACACAATTAACAATAAAATACAATAACAACTATTCAACCATAATGGCATCAAGAAAAACAGTGACATTCCTCCTTCACTGCATTCTCCATGATACTTTTAAAATCATTAGTAGAAATGAATGCATGAAGTATCATACCATACAATTCAATTATCCAGTGGTGCGTTTTTATGATATGAGGCATTCATTCACTCATTCGCTCTTCCACACAATGTACACAATATTTACAGATGAGAACAGTTGTGTTTTGTCTTTAACCAGGTTTTGGTTCTAGTGGTGAACATCTTAAACTCTGAGATGGATTTTGTGTCTGATGGCAGTGAGTTCCACAGTTTAATACTCTTACAGGAGAAGGATGACCGTCCCAAAGTCGTCCCACAGAATGGGATTTTGCAGTTGAGGTTTGAGGAGCTTCTGGGGACTGTTGATATTTTGTCTCTCAACAAATCGACTGAGTGGTTCAAGTGCTGAAATTAACTTGAGAAAACATAGATCACTAAAGCTTTCCAAGATTAGCAAGTCATATTTTTTGAGACTATGGCATATGGAATATCAGAAATAGAGATAAGTGAAGAAAAAGTGACTTTTTCCATCAATTATATAAGTAACTGAATGTAAAGTCAAGCATTTCCATCCAATGTCATTGATCCAACTCTGAGATGACAGTGTTTCCACAGTAACTATGGAACCGCTGAACATCCAAATGGGTCATATCTGATGACCATGAAAAGATGACAGACTGCATTTTACACCAATTATTTACATGTATTGATAGAATTAGTGGAACAACAGGTGTTAAACATTTTATATTAGTAAATGGTTTTGGTCGACGGTGTGTGTTTGGGTCTTTATGGGTTAATTTGACACCCTCAGGTGGGCACATGGTTATGATATTAAATAAAGAATATTTCAGTGAATGTATAAAAGCACAAAAAAAAAAAAAAAAAAAAAAAAAAAAAAAATATATATATATATATATATATATATATATATATATATATATATATATATATATATATATATATATATATATATATTATTGATCCAACTGATTATCATGATGTACATTTATGATGGATGCAACTCATGAATGTAATAACTATCCCATATTTTTCCAATGATGTTTCATGTTTTTAACAATGTTTATAATGGTTATTATTTTTAGATTTGCATTGTTAATAATGTGAATTGTGATTGTCTTGCATATCATGTATTGTCCTTCTGTGTGGACCCTAGGAAGATGAGCTTGTCACCTTGGTGGCAGCTAATGGGGATCCTTTTAAACATTAAACAGTAAACAACATGATTTAGTCAGTTACATTTGCAAATAAATCCAAGTCAATGTATAATATGAAGTAATCTACAAAATAAAAACAGTTTTACAATTTTTCAACTTTGGTAATTTTACTTGTATTTTTCATTTTTGGTTTTTCTGTGGGTTTTATGAGAACCGCAGAAGTAGTTGCATCATTTTATTTTGATAAATTGATTAGTTTTTAATTTACTTTTAGTATTAGGTTTTAACATATTGTGTGGTTATGTGGTGTCACTGGCGATCAAGCCTGTACGTGTCAGTAATATATAGATGAATGCAATTTCTTTTTATTGTGTATATTTTTATTTTTATTCTATGGACCTAGTTTTCGTGTCCTTAATAAAGCTTGAACGAATGAATGAATATTATATGTAAAACTGAAAAGGATTGAATGGGGAAAAAAAATGCATGACATGAAATAGGATTTACAAAACTATTATTTAAAATTGAGGGGAAAGTAACGAAGACTTTACTAGCAATTCTGTTTCTGTTTGAGTTCATTTTGCACTGTTTATTGCCATTTTGATGCGCTTTATTTATATTTCTGTCAACAAAATGCCTGATCTAGACAACGTATCCCTCTGCTGGTATGCACAGATGGTGAAAAATATAAAGACTAGTTCTCAGCTCTGTCAATGAAAGACATAAATTGTGCTGCAGAGCTGATGAGGCTCATATTTTGCTTGTGTTATAACTCTATAACTTGTATTAAGACCCTTAACACCCACAGTGGCTTCCCTTGAGTGTTATTCCAAGTATTATAAGATCTTCTGTGGTCTGTCCAGAGGGTCGTGCTAGCCAAAGAGGGTAAAAAGAGCAGAAGTGTGAGCAGCAACAGCCTCTCTATACTGACATCTACCCACTCACAAACCCTATGCACATTGGCATCCGCTCACCCACCCACCCACACACACACATACATGCTGCTGCAACAAACACATGCACAGCAGTCATTGCCCATGCAGCAGGACATACATCAAGACCACCGTGTGGACATCAAAGATCAAATTACACCTCCCAGTATGAGACGCATTGATAACCCCGATGTCAGTAGGAATCCAATCAAAATCTAAATTGTGCCCCACTAAAACGGCCCCCTTGATTAGTTCTCCAATAAAATCCATTTCCTGCCCTCATGCCTATTTTAGGCAGTTTATTTCCCCTGTGGTATCAAGCAATAGGCCCTACCCAGGACTCCCATCTCAGAAGGCCTGGTGTGATGTGTGTCTGTCTGGAGTGCTTTACAGGAGCTTGATTCTCCTGTCCGCCCCCCGACCATTCTCAATGATTATACGAACCCCACCGTTAGCTCGGCCGATATTCACCGCTGGCTCAACCTTTTGTGTCCATCCTGAGCAGAATGAAATGGGCAGTGAATTCAGAAAATTGGGCCACTTTTTTTTTTTTTTTTTTTTTTGTGCATTTCTTTTTTTTTCTAACTCATAGTCCTGAATTGTGTAGCTATCTTGCAGAGAGGCAGAAAGAAATAGCACAGATATAATACATCTAGTCTCTCTATCATTGCAACGGTGCTATGATTCATTCACTCACAAAAAGTCTTATCTCCTCGTAAGTAGTCGTATATATCAAAAAAAGTGAACTAAAGTTATGTCTGCTTCTGTGTTCGCATTATTACACGCTGCAGGTTTTATGTAAATCCAAATGTAGCTCATGAGTAGTATTCCACTTTGGTGCTTTTTCATTTTTACATTTTTCATTTTCATTACACTTACCTCTTTTGTTAGTTCTCCGGTGCTTACATTATGTGGTCCCTGAAGGGTGTATTTTCCATTGATGTTGCTTTATTTCTAACTATAAATCGCTGTTAACCACAAATTATGTCTTGAAAATGACCCCCGAGCAGGCAGATTGATTGTTCAATCATCTGTCTTTCTCTAAAAAGGGAAAGGAAAGACTTTTAGGGGTGCAGAGAAAGAAAAAAAAAAAAAAAACTGATTGTGATTATGGTGACAAGCGCTGTTGACTGCAGGGACTCTGATAGTGTACATGGAACTTACACTTTTCTCCAAACGTGAGCTGGTCTAGGGGTGTCTAACAGTCTCATTAAATATAGCAGATCTGTAATTTTCACATTCTTGGTACCCTTCAATTTTTATATGCTGGTTCAAAAAATAAACTTTCACAGTTTTATTAGCTTCATATTTTGCCCATCGTGTGCAATCCTTATTTAGTCAGAGTTTTACTGCAGAAAATGACACAATATTTATATTTTCAGCATGTCTCAGCTGTAAAATATATTAGTGTTATGAAAATGACAGTGTTTATTTATTTATTTATTTAATATGGGTATTATTGTCATGAAATGGACAGAGTATATTTTGTTTATGAACTGGATATAGTTTATTTTTGATAAGTATATTACTGTTAAGAAATGGACAGTTTATTTTTTTGCGCATTATTAATATGGAATGGAGACTTTGGTTTTTGATATGTGTATTATTGTCATGAAAAGGACAGAGTTTGTTTTTGTTTTTTAATATGTGTATTATAGTTTTTTTTTGTTTTTTTTTTTGTTTTTGATATGTGTATTATTGTTATGAAATGGACAGAGTTTATTTTTGTTTTTAATATGTGTATTATTATGAAATGGACAGAGTTTATTTTTATTTAATATGTGTATTATTGTTATGAAATGGACAGAGTTTATGTTTGTTACTTAATATGTGTATTATTGTTATGAAGTGGACAGAGTTTATTTTTGTTTTTAATGTGTATTATTATTAAATGGACAGAGTTTATTTTTTGTTTTTTAATATGTGTATTATTGTTACGAAATGGACAGAGTTTATTTTTGGTTTTTAATATGTGTATCATTGTTATGAAATGGACAGAGTTTATTTTTGTTTTTTAATATGTGTATTATTGTTATGAAATGGACAGAGTTCATTTTTGTTTAATATGTGTGTTATTGTTATGAAATGGACAGAGTTTATTTTTATTTTTGATTCTTAAAATACATGTTCCTTATAGTGCACTAGTTTTACAAAATAAACATTTTAAATTCAACAATTCTACTTGTTACCAAGTATTTTGACAATGTGATTTTGTTTCTTTCAATAATTAAATAAAAGATTTGAGTTCCTCCATGTCCAACTTTAAAACTAGATTTATTAATATACTGGTTGTTCTGCTGTATTTCTACTATTTTGAGCAATAAAAATGATTTTTGCCTCTTCAATTATGTACAAATCTTTTATTTACATACATGTATTTGTTTTCATACTGTATAAAAATGTCCTTATTTTACAAATTAATAACCACTTATTGTCCTTTCAAATGTTTTCAAATTGAAGAGCTGAAATAAAACCAATTCCGGCTCATATATTTTGTTTTAAGTTCAATAGAAAAATAAAACTACAGTCCTGGAAAAAATTATTAGACCATCAAAAGTCATCAGAAACAATGGTTATGCAATCAAGTACTAACTCCTGTGTGTGTCATGTGACTAAAACAGACAGAAAAGAAAACATGGAATGCCTAAAAGCACTGTTTTTGTCAGTACAATACTGTAGATATTGATGTAAGAACTGAAGTGATCAAGAAAACATGGAAAATGGATAGATATCAGCTCTGAAATTCAACTGTTATGAGCTATTTTTGCTGTTATCATTATATTTGTCCAAACAAATGTACCTTTAGTTGTACTAGGCATTAAAATGAATAAGAAATTGAAGAAAACAAGGGGTGGTCTAATAATTTTTTCCGCAACTGTATACAGGGTGGGGAGGCAAAATTTACATAACAACATAATGTAAAGAAGAGAATGACTATGAGCAAAACTATTACCAGAAAGTCTGGAAGATACTATTAAAGAAGAATGGGAGAAGTTGTCACCCGAATATTTGAGGAACATTTGCATAAGTTTCAGGAAGCGTGTGAAGGCAGTTATTGAGAAAGAAGGAGGACACATAGAATAAAAACATTTTCTATTATGTCAATTTTCTTGTGGCAAATAAATTCTCATGACTTTCAATAAACTAATTGGTCATACACTGTCTTTCAATCCCTGCCTCAAAATATTGTAAATTTTGCTTCCCCACCCTGTATGTCAACAATAGATTTACGTGATTTTATTGTTATTATTTTTATTCCTGCTGATATTACAGTCTGTGGAGTTCTAACTAAATTTAATATAACAAAAATACAAGGAAATCAAATTGTTATTCAGTCTTACTTTAGTCTTTTATAATTTACAGTTAAATCTTTTAAAAGGATGTACAAATTAACTATTGTTTAAAGACATAGAGCTCAGGGTTGACTAAAGAAAATGCTTGTTTGAAAGACTGGGATTAATGTTGGTAGTTGAGATAAGGAGATGATTTATCCGAATTGAATTAAATATGTATTCTCTTCTGTTGTGTATTTAGCAATGATTACATTGAAATTTTTTTGTTTTTCACGTGGAAATGTGTTAATTGTAAATAGGGTTTAGCCTAAACCCTTTCAGTCGCATTGTATATGGAACAATGGATATGTTGATTTTTGTTTGAAGTAATTGACGACAGAATAAACTACTAAACTACTACTATCACTATTGAAAACCAAATGAATTGAATTCACAGCAGTTATTCTGTGTTTGATCTGAGCCCGTCCTGCTGACCCTTATCTCTCTAGAGCCAAGGCAGTAAAGGGTTAAATGCCACTAATCCTCCATCTTCTATAGAGGAGTGATTTATCATTGGACTTGACAAAAGGTGATTTGTTTACTCATAGATCCGCCCCCTTAGATATACATCCAGGCGCCTGGTCCAGATTCAATCTCCCTCTTTCCACTAGAAGTGTGTGACAACTTGACACGTTGACGTGTGGACGTAATTGTGTGTCACGCATATAAAGTTTACTAAAATGGAAATTGACCATCCTGAGATGTTTTACAGCAGAATTACCTAATTTACTGTATTGACATTATTGACCCCTTTACAGGCTGGAGAAGGGATTCTGGTGACCTCAGCCAGTAAACACATTGGGGGAGATCAATACTACAAAGTCAGAGTTCACTCGGCTCCCCGGCCAGGTTGATTGCAGAATGAACTCCATTAAAAGTTTCCACGGCCTAAAAGTCAAACATCATTTGGCTCGGATGTCGGAAAGCATCTGCAGGAAAACTCAAAGACACACTGGTGGTAATGGAGTTTGTTTTTGGAGCTTTAATTGCAGGTGCAGCCGTGCCAATAACCCAAAGATTTCTGTCTGTGGAGAATTTGTTAGAGGGAGAAACTGTGTGTGAGATTAAAGCCAAAGGACGAAACTTCAGTAAGGCCTGTCCAAAGAGCAGATCTGTGGCCCGCTGACATCTGCGTCTCCATTGACAGCTGTCCTCTTAGATCTGTGGCTGTGTCACTGCTCCACAGCACAATGCTCGCTGCCAGTCAATTTACAGCGACTCTGTGTTTTACTTGTCATAGCCGTGGCACTTAAAAAGAAGTTTTGGGTGACACCTCTTTACATGAGGACACCTGCCATCGTCATTACTCTAATTGTCCATTTTGTCTCATAAATGAAGGGCATACAGAATGAAATTAGGCACTCAAGTTGCCACCACAGTGTTGATTCGATTGAGTAGTCAGACTTGGGAGGTCTACAGTAATTGCATTCACAAATTGAGCAGCCCCCCACACCCCACCCCTCCCCCCTCTCTTAACACATACACACACAGATACACACACTGCCATCCCCTTCTTGATGAAAGCAGCATTCTGGAGCTGCTGCCACTCTTCGTATTCGTTCCCTTTTTCTCCACCAGCCACAGTTCCACACTCTCCTCATCAGTCACCTCGCTCACTTCCCCATTCCTCTTTCTCCTTTCTCTGACTCTTCACTCATCCCTTCATCCCCCAGCTCGCAAGCCAAGACTCACTTTCCCCTCTATTTAGAAAGATAAAGCCATAATGGCTCTCTTTGTGCTACTGACGGCCAGTCAGCCGTGGCAACCCAGTCAACAGATAAATATTTCTTTTCTCCATTTTCCTTTATCTCCAGCTAGCTTCAATTGGCGCTACTTACAGTCATTTAATGAATGTCCGCTGTGACCTTTGGTCTGCTCGCCTTCTTTCAGGGATTTGACTAATTTACCTTTGTGTGAAAGGTTTGCTTTGCGCTGCCGGTGCATGTGTGCGTGGTGTGGGCTGGTGGGATTCAGGATGGGAGGCGTGACATGTTTTGTTTGCTGACTGATAAATGGATGTATAATGCTAGTAGATAAAGGTTTGCAAAGGGGAAGGGGCTGGGGTTGCGATGGAAAGAGGCAAGGAGTACATTTATATCCCCTCCCCTCACTCCCCCAGCTGTCCAAAGCTGTGACATGTGGGCCGACACTCTGTCCCTCTCTTGGTTTCCCCTCGCTCTGTCTCCTTTCTCCAATCGGCCTCACTCCCTCCATCCCACCCCCTCTTTCTGTAGATAGATATTTTTATTCCTTGGCACCTCAGTGTAGATAGGCCATTGGGCTCCTGTCTGCTGGGGCAGCTGGCTGGGGGTTGGAAGGGGATGAAGGATAAGTAGATTCAATCGGGCGTTGCAAATCAACTTTTCCACCAGCATCCTGGGAAGACCTGATAATACAGGTTTCTAATATCTGACCTGTCTGGCAGAAAGGGAGAGAGAGAGAGAGAGAGAGAGAGACAGAGAGGGAGGGACAGACGGGAGGTAAAAAAAAAAAAAAAAAAAAAAATGAGGAGAGCAATAGAGGCAAGGGAGAGAGAGCAATGAACACATTGATTTGATGCGGCTAATAGTTCTGCAGTTGATAAGCGCCTCGGCGCCAGTCACAAAAATGAAAGGCTAGCAACAGAGTGAAATAAATTTGGTCGAGCTGTTGTGTCTCAGTCCCGTCAGAGTTTTTTGGACATGTATCAGAGGGCTTTTGGCAGACAGGGCATCAGCAAGGTTTTCCTGTTTGTGTCTCTCCACCTGTCAGCCTTCATCCATTTTTCCCCCCAATCTGAATAGTGTTATCGTTGCTTTTTCAAAAAAATAAAAAACTCAAACACATTCAGGGCTGCTTATGCGAGTCAGATCTGTGAAGTGAAGGGGAGAAAGAAGCGGGTGGGAGCATGACAGTCTGAAGCAGGCAGGAAGTGTGAGCCGCTCAAGACAATGTGACAACACTGGATCTGTGTAAGGGACAAAGCTAACATAGACCATTCATTAATATTTTTTTTTTTTTTTTTACCCCTGCAGTGTGTATTTATAGTTGAACATCCTTGTCAAATTTCAAACTGATCGCCAGGTAAAATGTTGTCATTGTGTGTTTCCAATCCTAATGGAATGTGACAGTGATGGATCTGCTTTTTTTTTTTTTTTTGTCTGCTCAATCACTTAATTTGGTTGTTATTAGGTGTCTCAACAGGCAGGAGGAGGAGGAGGAGGAGGAGGAGGAGGAGGAGGAGGCGGAAGGTAGATATACAAAATTCAGGACTTTGCTGAAGTTTGCGTCGTAACTGCCTATTTTTAACGCTGAATATGTCAATTCACATTCAGAATTTAACTGAAAGTGACAGGTTATATAGGATTAGAAAACAGGAGTAGGACTGTATAAGTTTATGCTACTCTCTTTTGGACATGTAGTTTTAGGGATATGTATATCTGATCTTATCGTATGTTTTTTATTGAGTTATTACCTGTTTAAAATAAATAATCTAAACTAAATATATTTTAACCTCCTAAGACCCAGGAAATGTCAGCAAAGTACAAGCTTTTTTTGTTTTTTATTAAATAAGTGCCTATATTGGAAACATCATGATACAACAGTTTTTTCAGATGCAGTTTTTAAAATTTTTTATGGAATGTCCTTTATGGTGGACAGTTTTCTTTTTTTTTTTTTTGTATAAAGTTGTGAAACTCTTGTCCACAAATGTGGACAGAAAACCCATAGCTGGGTCTGAGGAGGTTAATGATACTTTTCCTCTGCCAGTGTCACCTTCAGTTTTGTCATCAGCATCTCCACTGCACATATAGCACTCATTCAATGTGGCTGGTTGTCATAGCAACATGGAGTAAACAATTTTAGCTTTGTTTTCAGTGTGACTGCAGCTACGAGCGAGGCAATAATAGTCCATTTTCCATCGGACAAATGTCAAAAAAACAGAAGTGAAGTTATGTCGGTTTTTCCATTAAATCACAAATGCGATGATTTTTTTATTTATTATCGCGAGATGACACGAGAAGTCATGCCATAAACATGGAGACCAATGTAAATATCATGTTGATTTATAGATATATTAATTATTATTATATGTCAATTCACATTCAGAATATAACTGAATGTGACAGGTATACATTTGAGTTATATAGGATGAGAAAATAGGAGCAGGACTGTATAAGTTGATGCTAGTCTCTTTTGGACATGTAGTGTTATGGATATGTATATCTTATTGTATGTTTTTTTTAGAGTTATTGCCTGTTTAAAATAATCTAAACTTATTTTAATGACGCTTTGCTTCTGCCAGTGTCACCTTCAGTTTTGTCATCAGCATCTCTACTGCACATATAGCATTCGTTCAACGTGGCTGGTTGTCATAGCAACGTGGAGTAAACAATTCTAGCGTTGTTTTCAGTGTGACTGCAGCTACGAGCGAGGCAATAATAGTCCATTTTCCATCAGACAACTTTGCCGATATTTACTAAATGTCAAAAAAACAGAAGTGAAGTTATGTTGGTTTTTCCATTAAATCACAAATGCGATGATTTGTTTATTTATTATCGCGAGATGACACGAGAAGTCATGCCATAAATGTGGAGACCAATGTAAATATCATGTTGATTTATAGATATATTAATTATTATTATATGTCAATTCACATTCAGAATATAACTGAATGTGACAGGTATACATTTGAGTTATATAGGATGAGAAAATAGGAGTAGGACTGTAAAAGTTTATGCCAGTCTCTTTTGGACATGTAGTGTTATGGATATGTATATCTTATTGTATGTTTTTTTTATTGAGTTATTGCCTGTTTAAAATAATCTAAACATATTTTAATGACGCTTTGCTTCTGCCAGTGTCACCTTCAGTTTTGTCATCAGCATCTCTACTGCACATATAGCACTCATTCAGCGTGGCTGGTTGTCATAGCAACGTGGAGTAAACAATTCTAGCGTTGTTTTCAGTGTGACTGCAGCTACGAGCGAGGCAATAATAGTCCATTTTCCATTGGACATATGCGCAAAACTTTACCGATATTTACTAAATGTCAAAAAAACAGAAGTGCATTATGTTGGTTTTTCTATTAAATCACAAATGTGATGATTTTTTTTATTTATTATTGTGAGATGACACGAGAAGTCATGCCATAAACATGGAGACCAATATAAATATCATGTTGATTTATAGATATATTAATTATTATTATGTCAGTTCACATTCAGAATATAACTGAATGTGACAGGTATACATTTGAGTTATATAGGATGAGAAAATAGGAGTAGGACAGTAAAAGTTTATGCCAGTCTCTTTTGGACATGTAGTGTTATGGATATGTATATCTTATTGTATGTTTTTTTTTTAATTGAGTTATTGCCTGTTTAAAATAATCTAAACATATTTTAATGACGCTTTGCTTCTGCCAGTGTCACCTTCAGTTTTGTCATCAGCATCTCTACTGCACATATAGCACTCATTCAGCGTGGCTGGTTGTCATAGCAACGTGGAGTAAACAATTTTAGCGTTGTTTTTAGTGTGACCGGAAGCTATGAGCGAGGGAACAATAGTCACTTTTCCATTGGACATATGCGCAAAACTTTAGCAATATTTAATAAATGTCAAAAAAAAAAAGTGTGTAATGTCAGTTTTTCCATTAAATCACAAATGCGATGATTTGTTTTATTATCGCGAGATGACACGAGAAGTCATACCATAAACATGGCAATGAACGTAAATATCTTGTTGATTTAGAGATATATTCCTTATATGACTGTGAATGTGACAGGTATATATTTGAGATAAATAGGATGAAAAAACAGGAGTAGGACTGTATAAGTTGATGCTAGTCTCTTTTGGACATGTAGTCTTATGGATATGTATATCTTATCTTATTGTATGTTTTTTTTAATTAAGATTTTACCTGTTCTAAATAAATAATTTAAACTAACCATATTTTATTTATGCTTTTCTTCTCCCAGTATCAGCTTGGTTCAGTTTTGTCATCAGCATCTCCACTGTACATATAGCACTCATTCAGCACGGCTGGTTGTCATAGCAACGTAGAGTAAACAGTTTTAGCATTGTTTTTTGTGTGATTGCAGCTATGAGCAAGGCAACAATTGTGGCTTTTCCATTGGACATATGCGCAAAACTTTACCGATGTTTACTAAATGTCAAAAAAATAGAAGTGCGCAATGTTGGTTTGTCACATTGGTCTTTTGTTTTCCAAAATTGTTCATGACATACTGTTTTTTTTAACTGTCAGCTTGTTTTAGATATTTGTCCATTTCAGTGCTTATTGTTTGAGTTGTTCTGTTTTCCAATAATTGTAGTGGACGATCCTCTAGTTACATGAATGTTTGGCACGTGCATTACGTAGCATTGTGGATCTGTGCTTACGATGTTAAAAAATACACTATGAATCTTTTTTTTTTGGTCATGCTTTGGTATATTTACTTTAAAACCACATATGAACATCATTTCTGTTACAACTGAAAAGTACAATGAGCTGTTAAAGCATCAGAATGCCAATACGTTGCACTGTTATGAAATAGGGTGAATTATCCTAATATGGTACACTTAAGCTTTACATTATATATTATTATTACAATACTATGTTGGCTTAACATTGTAATATTCTACAGAAATACCATAAGTTTTATTTTCCATTTCACATGTTCTATTTCTGTGTATTGTAATTACTCTTTAATTTATTTGTTTACTTCTTTGTATTTTATGCATTTTATGTCTGTTTCACTCTCTACTGTACAGTGTCTTTGGCAGTGACGATTTCTCATAGACTGCAAGGGAAGCCCGGCTTCCCCTAAAATTACGAAAATTAAATGGTTAAATATGTTCGGTTGTGTTGACATTTTATTGACTACAAATGCGTTAGAACACGTTCATCTCACAGATGAGTTCGTTCAGAATCCGCTTTATCGCAAACCAACGGACGCGATGTTCACTTCTCATACATTCCCGTTGCGCTGTTTTCTCATACATCTCTGCTCAGTGCATTTGTCCGTAGACTGCGGGCGTCTCTGGGCTTCAATGGGACTGAGTGGAACAGTTTTTTTCATTGCTTCAAAACTGGACGGTAATTGGATAAATGCCACGATGTTGTCCCGCCCCCGGACGCCGGGCGTCTCTGGGGGTGAATGGAGCGGTGGGTGGAGCTCGGCCGGGCTGGACGCCAGAATCCTACGTGCTGATTGGAGGATCGGTCGAAAGGCTGAATCCTGTTTGATTGACAGCTAGTTTCAGATCTACTCCTTCACTGACAGTTCAGTTTAATACCGTCGCACATTCTGCTGTGAAATCAAGAGAGAAACCACTACGAAATTACTCGTTCATTTCTTGCACTGTAAATAAAACACACTCATTGTACTTCCTTGTTTCAATTTAACATAATTTCAGCGTTTTCTTGTTTCAGTTACATGATTTAATCATTTCTTGTTCGAGTTTAATATCGTTTTGGAGATAGTTAAATCAATCAAACTGTCGGTTAGGTCGGAGTGAAAGGAGCATCTCTTGTGTAAAAAGGCTGAAGTCTTACACCCACAACACAATGGGCCAAGGCAATCTAAGCAGAGAGGACACTGGTCCAGTCCCTGGAAAAGACGCCTACTTGGTACGATAAGGTTACTGAGCATTTTCTTAATTCTTTTTTTTTTTTTTTTTTTTATGTAAGCCGACAATGAGCTTCCCCTGTCTGAAAGACGAGCAGCCGCCACTGGTCCTTGGGTGTCCTAAAAGGTACTTATAAATAAAATCTATTATCATTGTTGTTATAGAAGTCCGAAATACAAAAAATGCCCCACATTGGGGCAATCCACCCTATAGTTTTGCTTCAAAAATGTTGACTTTTCTGGAAATTTCAGTGGCAACACCGTATTCTGGCTGCTGGTTTTGAAAAAGAACCAGTGAAAAAACATGACAGTCTGAGGCAAACACTTTGACCTGCTGAAGACGATGTGTCGACAAGCTCAGACTCCCTGTTAATCCTTTACTGTATTGTGAAATCTGTATTTATAGTTTAATACTCATCCTTATTATTCTTACATGAAGGTTATGTACAGCTAGCCTGCCTGGTTAAAAATCTCTCTGTTTTTTTATACATTATATTGTGTTTACAGGTGACAAGTTGTACCCAAACAGAGGCTTTGAAGTGTTTGTGTAAAATTCCATCCTGCATGGATCAGGCCTGCCTAGACATGCGGGGCAGAGCCTGCTGTGTGTGTCCAGCCTGCGCTCTGTGTGACAGTGCACACACTGCCACTCTGACCTTTCCTGATGCTACCAGCTACGACAGAGCCAATACCAGCGCTAATGAGACACTGACATGAGTTGACAGCCAGGGGTGGCACACAATTATTCTACCTAAGAAAACTGCATGTCGCTGTGACTGTGTGTGTGTGTGTGTGTGTAGATGTGATGTGTGTGTTTGTGCAGCCAGGAAGGAAGAAAACCTCAAAGAGCACACGCTTGTTTCACCACGTACCGGAGCTGTATTCTTCCTATAAATGATTGATGCGTCCAAATCACAGCAGAACTTCCTTATCAGATCCCGACACAGGTGTGTTCCATCAACATGAACTCGGTCACCCAGAATGCCTTCCATTTGGTTGGGGGGGGTTCTGATCTCACAACAGCCTGGCCTTGTCTGCTCCCGGTTTTGCCTGATATGACCCATTTATTGACTTTGTTGTCAGCTGTGCTTTTTGAAGTCAGGGTTTTGGCCATAAGCTATTTATTTTTTCCTCCACTTCACTAGCGGGAAAAAAAAAGCAACAACCTTGAGGAGAGTCATATTAGGACTCGGTGTCCAGGTGTGAATATATGGGCTACTTATAACATGTACTCATATACTACCACTACAGATTATTAGGGCGCACAGTAAATATTCAGATTCAGAAAACTTTATTTATCCCTTATGGAAAATTTATTTGCAGCTTACTACAGACATCAGCCCATGTCCAAAGTGCAATGTGACAAACATAAATAAATCAGTGTACAAATACAAGATCATTGAAAGCAACTACGAATAAATGCATTTAAATAATCAACAATAAATAATAAATAAATACCAATGCAGACTAAAAGACCCTATTGGTTCTGCTAACATTAAGAAAAAACTCATCTAAAATGACTAAAATGCCTGCTGTCAGAGTTTAACCCTTTCATGCATAGTGGTCACTACAGTGGACAGTTATTCTACAGCTGTTCTCTTGTATATTCATGGGTTTTGTTGTTTTAGTTCCATATCAGACAACACAGTGGACACTTATGCATCATCCCATACACTGCAATTCATACCATTTCTGTAGCTTCTTGATAAACCTGATTTGCACTAACATGCTTTAGTGTGAATCAATTATTTGTTAGACAAAGTTTTTTTATTTTTTTTATTTTGCATATTATCTCCATGACATGAGAAATAACTAGGATTAGAATATGTTAAAATGTAAGAAAACATCAGATTAGCAGCATTAAAATGTTTTTTTGTTTTTTTGTTTTATCTCACTTTCTGATATTGGGTTTTAAAAACATGTTTCTGTACTTCAAAAATTAAATGTGTGGATATTTTTGTGACTCCATGAGAAAAAGAAACTGGATCATCTTTTTTTTTTTTTCATGCCAAAGGAGGAATAAAAACACTCAATAAAAAAAATCTTGACCAATATTCTCATAATTTATGCATGAAAGGGTTAAAAGTGTGATAGCTGAAGGAATAAAAGATTTTGAATATCTGTCACTTTCATTAAGTTTGCTTAGTGTGGTTTATTAAAAAAAATATATATATCTAACAATCTAGAAATATGTTTTTCTGACTATGATGGCATGGAATTGAGAAAATATGTGTTTTAACAATAAATTTCAACATCCATGTATTTAACCCTTTATCGGGCAAGTGACTATTTTTAGTAATTCCCCTATGCATTTCAAGACAGTGAAAGCAACAGTTACAGTGAATCAACAATCTCAAGTCTGTAAGGTCCACCTCTGCATGAACAGTGAGTGTACCTGCTTTGTTAGGTACCATGAAGTAATGGTACTAATGTAAGGAATGATGTTCAAAGGGAGAATATGGATGCAGACAGGTGTCTGGATCAGCACTAATGTTGGTCTAATGTTCTAAAATACATGTTCCTTTCACCTCAGATCTGTTTTTCTTGTATTTTTTTTTTTTTTATAATACTTCTTGGATTTTTTTTCTTATTTTTGCCACTTAAGGGTAAGGAACCAAATATGGTAACTTCATTAACCTTGATTTTCTACATAACGATAAAACATTTTTGAAAAATTTCACAAAAATAATAGTCTTGTTATGTCCTCCAAGAACACACTAAGGTTGAAATTTGGAGTTTCTGAGTATTTCTTGGACAAAACATGAACAGAAACCCTTGTTTTTGCAGTGCCATGGTACATATAATAAAATAAATACAGACAGAACATGAGGCATAAAGGAGTAAAAGCATAAAACAAGACACATTTGCAAAAGTTGTACAGTGGTAAACAAAAGTATATAAAAAAAATGATAAACAGTTAATCCTGCTGCTCTAAAAATTCAAATAATTAGGTAACTTGATTGCTATTTCATAACTGTAACCTAAATTTTCATTACTATTAGATTGTGACTATTATCTGCCACTGATTGTTGTTTATCTTTTGTATGACAAAGTGATAAATAACTAATAAAAACTATGTAAAACAAAAACAAAAACAGTTAATCGTCAAAAATGATCAAACTTAAAAGTAAAAACAGCTAAAGTTACTTAAAATCAATCCAAATATTGATTAAACCTTGAAAATGTCCCAGAGGTATTAATGAGGATAGAGTCAAGCTGTGATACAGATGTAATGTTATCGATCCCACTTCTACACAAAAAGTATCACATAGTAGATAATACAAGTACTTTTAGATAATACTTTTAATGTGCAAAACAAAAAAAGGTGAGTCAGGTTTAGTCAAACTGTGTCATGTATTCCATGACTTATACAACAGAGTACGGTTCATGACTGAGGACAATGTTACAAGGATCTAAACAAACAAAAACAGTCATTTTTGTTGCTTCACTTCCATCACCTGTCATATTTTTCTCCCAAGATCATCTCATTAATACCTGATTATATTAATCTTCATTTGATTAACAACATCTAATTATCCTGATAAACTACTCATCCACAGCAGTGGTTTTGTACCTGTGTAACACTTCAAATGAGGTGACTTTGAGAATAGTGTCAGTAAATCAATTAAGTCCTCAGTCAATAAATTAAAGCGGCAGAAGATAATACTGTATATGCAGTAGGTCCAATAGGGGGGCTTGAATTTGACTTTGCCAAATTGATTGAATGATCGAATGGGAAAGATGACAGTGTACGATGTGTATTTGTGTTACGCATTTGTCCACTCAGTCCTCACTTATTATATTCAAGGTTATAAACTGTAGCAGTGAATGATTGGTGGGATTTATAACATTCAATATGACCGAGTAGAGTCACTGCACAACCCGGTACATTTGTAAAAACAAAAAAAAAAAAAAAAACAAACAAAAAAAAAAAAAAAAAAAAAAAAAAAAAAAAAATATATATATATATATATATATATATATATATATATATATATATATATATATATATATATATATATATATATGGGTCCAATCAAGTGGTCTGTCATGTAAGCAGGGTAACTTGTATGCATGTATTATACATATTTGAGTAGGTGTTTATAAGCACTTTAACATTATGTATGACAACATTTGAGGAGATAACATTTTTAGGTGAAAAATGTCAAATTATTGCTCGCTAACACGAGGACTTCAAACGAACATCAATTTTTTACATTCAAAACCTTGCGGTTCTCAACAGAAATTGATTTCAAGTAGGACAAAACCTTTTAGATGTTGTGTTTAACTATGCTGAAAATACATTTTGAAATAAAATATTAAAAAAAGTTTCTGTTTTATTGACATGAGAATGTGGTAACACATGGACAGGTTGCCATAGTAACACGCGGACAACTCTTTATCATTGTATGCATCACCCAAAATGTTGACTTATTTTTTAAAACAAGAAAGATGTAACCACAATGTTTTGTTTAATGTATTTAATACTAACACAGTGTTATTTACAACTTGTGCTGGTCCATACTGATATCGATAAATTACAAATTAAGAGTAATTTCTCAGGAACAGTTCACAGATAGTCTTTTTAAATGTGACTCGTGGATGAATTCACAAACTTCGTCCTTCAGAATTTTAATTTCTGAAAGTAATAGACAGTAGTGGTGTGCGATACTGCATATTTTGGTATCAATCCAATACCAAGTAAATACAGGGCCAGTATCGCCGATATCGATACGTTTCAATAATTAAGGTGGATTCATAATCGAATTACTAAATCTCAATTAATTTTTATGACCTTTAAGTGTTTTGTGATGTTTCTTTTTTTATTATTAAATGGTTAAACCCACGACAGAACTAGGGCAATGTTTATAAGTAAATAGAAAATACTTTATTATCAAAATAAGTTTTAAGTTTTTCAGAAACAATAGAACAGTAACAAAATAATTTTTCCCCATACATTGTCACGTCTGGAATTTTTTTTCTTAAATGAACAAAATGTGCACAAAATGATCACCAGAAAACAAATCAAAACAAAAATTTTTTTTCAGGTAGTGTTCAGAAACTGCAATACAAGAATTAAATCAAAATGATCTGTACTTTGTAGCCTTTTAACAAATTTTTCAGCTTGCTTTTGTCTCATTTTCGGCCTGAAAATAAAATATAACCACATGGCACTGCTCTTCCCTGTCATTCCTCTGCTCCGTGTCTCAGTCTGTGCATGCGTTGTGCATGTGCTGGTGGGGGGGCACACCTGAACAGGTGGCTTGCTTGTTTACTTTGTGCTGCTGAGTCACGTGACGGCATAACATCAAAACACAAGAGGGGGAGGAGAAGCAAAGTGTGCCTATTCCATACAGTCCGGTGACCTGGCTGTTGCTTCTTTGACGAAACTGCAGCAATACGTACAAGAGAAAAACTGAAACTATAGTATAGATCTCATCAGGCTAGGATCAGTCTGATACCGATACCAACTTGGTATTGATACTGTCGATATTTGGATCAATCTGCCCACCACAAATAGACAGTCTTTTGCACATCTTTTTGTTAATTTAATGCAGCCTATAGCAGACAGTTCGGAACTGCTCCTGTACTGTGAAAGTCAGTCAACCTTGGGGTCGGGACCCCATGTGGGGTCACCTGGAAGTCAAATGGGGTCACCTGAAATTTCTAGTAATTGATAAAAAAAAAAAAAAACTTACTGATAAAAAATATGTGGTGAGTTCAGAGAGACAATCACAATCCATAACAGACATGGCAAACTCTGAAGCTGAAACTGAAGCACTGTGGTACTGTTTATCTGTCAAATGTTCATTGTGGTCAGTTTCAGATGCTGCAGCTCTTTCATAATTCATACTTTGAGTTCTTGTTTGTTCAGTATTAATTGTCAGCCTTGTAAATCCAAGCTGGACTGACTGTACATATCCTGACCAAGGAAAAATACAATTCTCACTTTGTGCAGTAATCTACACCTGCCTCCGTCCATAATAATATACATTATATAGACTAAATGTCGTCTAAAATTAATGTTTATTTGCAACATATAGTATAGCAAACTATTACATGATCAAAAACAAATTAATTTTAGCAAAAAAAAAAAAAAAAATTCTCCATTTTGAATGTCTGGGATTCCCAGAAATATGTGACGTTAAAATGGAGTCAGGAGTCAAAAAATGTAAGGAACCACTGCTATAAGTGGTATTTTAAAAAGCATAACAGTTCCATAAAAGGCAAGACAAGGCAAGTTTATTTGTATAGCACATTTCAGCAACAAGGCAATTCAAGGTGCTTCACACAGGACATTGAAATAAAAGAAACAAAAAGAAACACATTTAAAACATTATAAAAGAAACATGTAAAAGGTGATTAAAAACAGCGAGTAATAAAACAACACATAAAATAAAAAAATAAAAAAATAGAATAAAATAAAAATAAAAACACATTTTAAAGTAAGAGTTGCAATGCAGAGTTTCAAAGAGAATATAAAGTATAAATATATATATAAAATATATATAAATATAATTTATATTTATATATTATATAATATATAATATTAATATATATAATATATATAAATATAAAATAGAATCTTAAGTTAAAAAATGAGCCCACTTCATAAATAATCTGTACAAATTTACTCTTTCATGTTAATGTTCACTTTTGCTTGATCGGACCCATATATCAAGGAGAACAACAGATTTTTTTTTTTTTTTTTTTTATAAAGTGTAAATCTATATATAGGATTAAGGGAAAAGATGCCTATTTGACAAATCCTAAACATGGATTCATTTGACACATGCTGCCGATTGTACTCTCATGTGCCAGGTCATAGCTCCATCAAATTCCATACTGCCTACAAGTCGCACATAGTTATTACATCAAAGCAAGTGCGTAGAGTATTACAATAATCCAAGAGAGGGAAGGCGAGCATCAAACGTGGAGGAAACTGCAATAGGGAAGTGGGGTCAGGACCTTATGCTGCTGCCTGGATAATAAAAGAAGGATTTGTGCGCAGAACAAAGAAGTAGAAGGTGGAGGACTTGGTAAGGGACATCGTCTGAACAACATCCAGCCCGGAATGACTAAAAGCAGACGGAAGCTCAATAAAAATGCTACTTAAATTCCTTGTTTTTTTGATTCAACGAACGCATAAACCTCATAAACATTGCTGCGTGCTCGACGCTGAAAACTACCTTTATCAGTTTGACGGAATTAAGAATCAAATGCAGTCTAATCTATCCGCTAAAGCCCGCCTCATATACCTTGATCTGTAACTCTTTGTGAATTAAGGATAACAATTTTGCTTAACATCAAGCACTTCAATCAGATTGTTAGACGCTCTTTGGTGGGAATATGTGCCAACTTCCAAGGGCATGAATCAAAAGAATAAGAGGGAGTTGCTATCCCTTTGTTGCAAAGGCCACTTGGCTCACATACATCAGTGGCTGAGCTTACTGCAATGCCTTAGAGGACTCAGAGCTGGGAGTTGGTATTGATCTGTCTGTGTAAAGTTTCTGCAGAGTGATTCCATGTATAAAGCGGCTATGCATTCTTAAAGGCAATCCGTAACATTCATCTACACCCTAAACCCTAATTATAGCAATTCCACGCTTGACAAATAGTCGTTTTTTTGTGAGCTTATTGGCGTTCTAACATGTCCAGTTGTTGATGGTCTTAATTTGTAGTCACGCTCTTGTGACTGATGGCAATTTCAGCTTTTAGACTGTGAAACCGTTACAGATGGGACTGATGGGAAGCAGGGGTCATTCTACGGTATTGTTATTTGGAATGTAGCGCACAATGCTCTTAACATTCCTCCCTCTCGCTCTCCCTATAAGTGAAGTATATTCCGAGCAGAGATCCATTGTGGTGCCTATGACAAGAAAATAATGTATTTCTACCAGAGTCTATCAGAGAAATGACTTTGGAGGTAGAGGGAAGAGGAGCTAGATCAATATGTTTCAGGCAGCTGTGAGTGTTTTTGAAACTGAATTTCCACCTTCCTTTGAGTTGTTTTGACCTTGATCTACAAGAAGATACGTCTCTGCTGCTCCCCAGCTTTCACCACTCCGTGATTATCCTGTACAGCATGAAAGATAACCTGTGTGGTGAGCTCCACTTTTCCTGGCCCCCCTCGTGGCAGCCCTCGCCATTATCTTGCCAATCCGAAAACAGAACAAAAGATGTCACTATGCGGCCGTTGCACACCTTCATCCCGTGCACACCCCTCATTATTATTATTCCCTTGCTGTCGAACTGTTCGCGGTGATAATTGAATTTAAATGAAGAAAAAGGCAAAGGAGAATGTTCTTTTTTGTGCTGCGTTAACATGCTGTCATTAAGCGCTGGTTGTTTTAATGGGCCCCGATTTTAAACTGTGGAGAGAACAGGAGAGATAGAGATAGAGAGAGGGAGGGAGGGAGGTGGAAAATAGCAAACAGAAAGAGAGATTAGAAAATTAGATTATAATTAGTTTACAGCAAATTGCTCGAGTTCTATAGTGTTTTAACACTTGTAGGGGTCTTCAAATCTTTATGTTTGTGCGTGATAATCCCCTGTTGTGCATGTTATCTTCAGTTAAGATCTTCATATAGGCTCTAGAATAGAACAAAATAGAATAGAATAGAATAGAATAGATTAGACTTTATTTACCATTAGCCCAGATACATCGCAGTATAGGTTCATTGGAATTCTTGTGTGTTTCCCTGAGTCACAGAATCAAAAAAAACCAAAAAAAACCCAGACATAAACAAAGCAGAAACACAGCTAAAACATATAGAAACAGTTATTGCACAAAGTAAAAATAGAAATAGTAAATATAATACAAAAACAAGAAAAGCACTCGGAGAGCGCAGCCCGCCGCCGAGAGAGATCTGCCCCCCCTTCATTTTGTTCATTATTTTCTTCATTTTTCTTCATTTTGTTTTTATATTTTCTTCATTTTTGTTCATTTTGTTCATTGTTTTCTTCATTTTTCTTCATTTTGTTTTTATATTTTCTTCATTTTTGTTCATTTTGTTCATTGTTTTCTTCATTTTTCTTCATTTTCTTCATTATTTTCTTAATTTTTCTTCATTGTGTTTTTATATTCATTTTTCTTAATTTTGTTCAATATTTATATTTTCATCATTTTTGTGCATTTTGTTCATTATTTCCTTCATTTGTGTTCATTTATTTCTTTATTTTCTTCATTTTTGTTCATTTTGTTCATTATTTTCTTTGCCTTCATTTAATTTTTGTATTTTCGTCATTTTGTGCATTTTGTTCATTTTTTCCTTCATTTGTGTTCATTTAACTTTTGTATTAGCCATTTTTGTGCATTTTGTTCATTTTTTTCCCCTTCATTTGTGTTCATTCTGATGATGTGAGTCCACTCCTACTTCTGATTGGACCAACCCCCCCCCCCCCCCCAATCACCACCAAAATGATGTAATCATTTGTTCCTTGTGCCAGTATAAACATTTCCTGAAAATTTCATCCAAATCCGTCCATAACTTTTGGAGTTATCTTGCAAACAAACAAACAAGCACGCACGCACACACACAAAGCAAAGTGATCACAATACATCACAGGTAAAAATAGTAAAATAGAGAACTGTATCAGAAAAAAAAAACAAAAAAAGAACTAGAAAAGCACTCGGAGAGCGCAAACCTCCACCAAAGCATATCAGCCCCCCCCATCACCACCAAAATGTAATCATTTGTTCCTTGTGACAGAATCAACATTTCCTGAAAATTTCATCCAAATCCGTCCATAACTTTTTGAGTTATCTTGCTAACAGACAGACGAACGAACAAAAACTCAGACAGACAAACCCTGATGAAAACATAACCTCAGCCGTTACACTTGGCAGAGGTAAAAAATAAATAAATAAATAAAAATAATAAAAGTACTCGAAGGTAAAAACAAGTAATTGCACATTTGAATTAAAGTACTGGGAGGTAGAACAGGTTATTGCACATTCAATTAAAATAAAATACTGGGAGGTAGAGCAGGTAGAGCTCTAGTCTCTTATATTTCTATCTAACGAGATTGCAAATGGTGGAAGTAGATGGTGAATGGACAAAATGCAGGACTGTCACTGCAGATTCATTTGCATCTTGACACCATAGGCTGATTGAGAGTGACACACAAATCAACATTTATATATGGTATATACACCAAATTTTCACATTAAATAGGAAACGCTGTGCTAGTGTTCATGGTTTAGGCTCAAAATAAACTACCTTAAGAAAAGACTGTGGAAAGTACTAAAAGAAAAACAAAAAAGTGATTTACTTTTAGATGGGAATGTAACATGGTCTTCTGTAATACTTACTATATCTTAATTATCCGTCACTATTCCCTTTTAATGTATGTCCCTATTTAACAACATCACATCAATGTTGTAGACCTAAGAAGAATAGTTACTGCTGTAATTAAATAAATGAATAAATAATGATGATTCTTGTGAGGTACAGTATTTAATAATGACAATGAGGGCCGTTTGTTTATGAATGATGTTGTAT
This sequence comes from Sphaeramia orbicularis, assembly GCF_902148855.1. Lineage (NCBI taxonomy): Eukaryota > Metazoa > Chordata > Actinopteri > Kurtiformes > Apogonidae > Sphaeramia > Sphaeramia orbicularis. Next base: position 23,453,048 of record NC_043978.1, on the reverse strand, counting down.
TGATAAATATGCTGTAATTATCGAAGAAAATTGTTGAATTGCTGAGTCTGTTTGTATGACTGTACTGCCATGACCATATTGTTGTGTATAATTCAATAACTGTATTATGTATTAGTTGTGGTTGAATGCTAAAATTAGTAAAAATGTATTGTTTGATTGTTGTATTAAGTTGGTGATAAAGGTGTAAAAGCACTTGAGGAGTAGGATTAAATAAGTTTATATTTCTTCCTTCTCCTTTTCGAGCATGCAAAAGATGAATTAAATGTTATTTTGTTTTTGTCTTATTTTGCTTTGTTTTATTTTGTTTCTTTCCATGTTCTAAATAAATAAATAACAGAAGTCAATTAAAAGCCAGATGTTTAAGCTGAATTTCACACGAACACAAACAAAAGCTGGATCTGCCACTTAGGTACAATTAGTGTTGCCACTGGTAAGGTTTTACCATGGCGCACCGCCACAGCAAACTCCTTGCCGCCACATCAGACATTTGATACAAAAAATTAATAATAGGCCTACACATTAGGCTATGGATATTACAGTCTTGAATTTAAAAATTTTAAGGTTTTACAACATGGAACAGTGGTTGCAGTGGTTGCGTCTTCCTCTTTATCGGTTGGTTTTACCGGATCAACTACCCATTTGTGCATGTGCGACAGAGGAAATGACAAAAACATGACCTGCTTCTTATACAATTCTTCATAAATAGGCGTGGTACCTTCTGCTGCAGCGGTAAATAAAGACCAAGGCCATCAGGAAATATGGCATTCACATGATAAATCAACCGCACTTGTCATTTTTCTTTTTAGGTTTTACTAATAAAACTCTGTGTAGGGCAATGAAAAAAATATGGTTTCTTTTAAAATGTAATTAAAAAAAAAAACCACAGAAATAAAGTCATTCTTATTTATGTATTAAACGAAAACCTGGGATGTTTCTCTGGAGATTAAGTTGAGGATGCATATTTTTTCTACTTTGTAACCTTAATGAACAACATCTAATAATTCTGCTGAAATAAAACAGACTTTGCATGTATTTGGTTTGATAACATGTGTATAATATTGGCTTCTACAGTTTTAGTTCCATCTGAGTGTAATTTCTGAGACAGAGTTGTTTCTCTTCACTTTCTTTTCAGCTGGGTTTACAGTGACATACGGGGCCTCTACTCTCACCAAAGGAAATGAGCATGAATGTGTGATGGGATTACTGCCAAAATAAACATCCAGTGCTGTCCCTTGATGATTTCTCAAAGAGAGGTGTTCATTGAGGCATCAGCAGACAGAAACACATGTTGTGACAGTTCACACGGAGCAATTTGATGCATGCAAAAATCAAATGATATGCCACAGCCAGGGAGCCCTCCCAATGAAAACAAAATCAGGGCATTAGCATGTTTCAGCTGTGCCTCAATCAAGGTTGTCTGTGGTCTCCGGTTTTCATGTCCCTCAGTGGGATTGGAAGCAGACAGAGCAAAAAGCAACATCCATGTGGATGTTTCATTGGTTTTTTGGAAAAATTCTCTCCCTGCACTACTCGTTCCTTTCATCATGACTGGTTAGCCAAGCAAAAGAAAACATCTACAGTTCCATATGGTCATGCTGTGCCAAGATACAGGAAAGAGAATTATTCTGACACAGGCTTTGATAGATGTCTGCTCCATATTGCCCTCAAGGTTGATGGATATTTGGAATATTTAGAAGGTACACCTTTCTTTTCAATTTCAGGCAGAAAATCTAAACAACTACAAAAACACATCGATGCAATAAAAATGTGCACTCATTGTGGAGGCAAAATTGACCCAAGCAGCTCACAAATAGGAATGGACATTTTTAGTCGGTGTTGGAAAAAGACACCTGGAGAGTAAGTTACATTTCATACATACCAAATGTTGAAATTTCTCTTTTGTATGTGCATCATTTCTGGGAACAAATTGGGCAAGATATTCAAGTAATATCAACAGTATCACTTCAGTACAGAGCAGCAGTGATGGCAGCTGGAACCCAAAATGCATTACATTTTCATTATGACCAGAGCAATGTGGCACATAGTAAGGTGCACTCTTGGTGCACCCCATTTATTCTGAATGAAGAGGTGGCTGCTGCAGTTCAATGACCTCTTATCTGATGGTGTGCTGCTGTCATTGAAGCCATCAGAGTGAAAGGATTAAGCCTGGCTTATATCGATATAAGTCCTGAATGGACCTAAACACGCGTGCACATACACACACACACACACACTCTCACGCACACACAAACACACACACCAACAATATAGTATGTCCTTTTGAAAAACATTAGAAAGTCATATTAGGTCAGAGCTTCTGGGTAGGAAGATATGTTTTCATCTTGTGAGCAGATGAGGAAAAAAGGAAAGTCAATAGATTTTTCTCAACTAGATATTAAACAAATCAGCCTCGGCCACTGGTTCATTCCCGGATGTCAATAATACAATGACATCACATTAAATGTGCACCACAGCGCATTTACATCATATGTTGGACAATAACTGAGCCAATGCCTGCTCTGTTGGTCAGGATAGAGGACTGTATATGTAAATAACAGCATTCTTCCAAAAGTATATGGACGTATGAAAGTATAAACACCTTTTTTGTTGAAAACATTAAGTGTCAGTGCACATTTTATAGCATCTCTTTAGAATTCTTGACCCTTAAGCCCTTGTTTTTGCTTTATTCCCAGTTAATATGCAATAGTGCTGACAACACAGCAGTATTCGTATATCAGGGTTTCTATGTTCCTACTGGGGATTTGTTGCCGCAATCAAGAGTTGGTCCATCTAACAATTAGATCTGATGACCTTCAGAAAGTGTGCCTCTCCAGCACCGTGTAGCCCACACGCATCACACCGGCAGCATATCAAACATTTATGTGCCCTGAAATCCTGCATCCCTTTGAAAGCAATTCCTCAAATGAGACAGAGAATTTTAATAATCTTTATAAAAAAATGCTTTATTGCGTTACAACTGCCAGATCACGGCATAAAAACAAAAACAGTGTAACGCTTAGCATCCACATAACGTCATCTGAACTAACAGGGAGCTCCGTACATCCTTGTTGATCTTTGTTTCAGTCTATGTGGTCATTGTTGCGTGAAAACCTGCCTTTGAACTTCACCACTTTAATGCAGCGTTTCATCAGATATGACCAAATTATGTCTCCACCATGCATAATGTACTGTTACGTCCTTACACATCTGGCTCAAAACCATGAAAATGTACATATGTAGAAGCGAAATGGTCATGACGTGACTGAAACTTATTGCTTCTCCACGTGGAAGGTAGTATTTTGATATTCAAATGATATTTAAAGATGTGCAACAATGGAAGGTAATTGTGCAATAATAGAAATTATTGTGTGCTTTTGCAGGATAAAGGTAACCATTGTTATCACAATCAAACCAGACTTAAAGGGGTAATTTGTAATACTTACCCCACCCCCCCGAAGGGAAGGTAAAGGGTATTGTTTTTGGTTCAGTTTGTTGGTTTGTTTCTTTGATTTGTAACACTCTAGCAGTAAAAGTTTTGGTTGATTTCAAACCAAACTGGGTTTATAGATTGCCAGTGAACCAGAATAAATCTGATTACATTTTGGGAAAAGAAGGTCAAAGTTCTAATTTTTAATGAATTTTTAAATATTTTTTTTCTCCCATTTACTTACAATGGGTGAAATGTCAAGTGTCTGTAGCAGCAAACTATTTGTTGAATTTATATCAAATTGGGTTTATGGTATGGAAGTGACCCAGAATAGATGTGGTTACATTTTGGGAAAAGTACATCAAACTTAAATTTTTTTATGAACTTTTAAATTTTTTTTTCTCCCATTTACTTATAATGGGTGAAATTTCAAGTGTCTGTAGCAGCAAAACTATTTGTTGGATTTATATCAAATTGGGTTTATGGTATGGAAATGACCCAGAATAGATGTGGTTACATTTTGGGAAAAGTACATCAAACTTAAATTTTTTTAATGAACTTTTTAAAAAAAAATTTTTCTCCCATTTACTTATAATGGGTGAAATTTCAAGTGTCTGTAGCAGCAAAACTATTTGTTGGATTTATATCAAATTGGGTTTATGGTATGGAAGTGACCCAGAATAGATGTGGTTACATTTTGGGAAAAGTACATCAAACTTAAATTTTTTTAATGAACTTTTTAAAAAAAAATTTTTCTCCCATTTACTTATAATGGGTGAAATTTCAAGTGTCTGTAGCAGCAAAACTATTTGTTGGATTTATATCAAATTGGGTTTATGGTATGGAAATGACCCAGAATAGATGCGATTACATTTTGGGAAAAGTACATCAAACTTAAAATTTTTTATGAACTTTTTAAATCTTTTTTTTCCTCACATTTACTTATAATGGGCAAAATTTCAAATGTCTATAAAAGCATCAATTTTGTTTCAGTTTACTTCAAACTACTACGCTACCAATTGTGAACCCCATGGAAGGTAAACGGTGTGGGCCCTTCGGAAAATAAATTGTCCAGAAATGTACCATCGGAGCGGGTGTGGGGGTGGGGGGGGTGGCGTAACAACCACAACTGGCGTGAAAACAAAACAGAAACTTAACTTTGGACATCTGACTCCCGACTTCTGGGCCTCTCTTTGAGTCTGGAGCTTATACGAAATTTTCGAAACTTCTAACCTATATCGACTGGGCCCCGTAAATATGTCATGTTTAACCCCCCTTTACGGCGCCCCAGCTTCAAACTATAGAGGCAATTGACATGATGACATCACCACATGCATAGACATGATAACATCAGCTGGACCGATGCTAAAAAAGAGCAACAGTCCATGCGAGGGGTGGGGTTTGTTGTGCCTGGTACCACTTGTTTTAGCTTAAAAAATGATAAAACACACAAAGTGAAAAACAAGAGATTTGATGTTTGAGGTGAGTAATGAAATAGTATTTGATGCACAGATAAGATGGCAAATGATTAATAACTTGTAAACATACCTAACTGTAAATCTTTGTCCGCTTCTTGTTCAAACTACTCGCAACTTTCTGGCAAATTGCCCTCTCTGTTGATATTTGGAGTTCATTTTCAATCCTAATTGAGTCTTAAATTACCCCTTAAAGGTCTGATTTGTTATAAAAAAAAAAAAAAAAAAAAAAACATACTTGGCTTTCATTAAGAAAATATGGACTTTTATATTGGAACCATATGCTTTATTTGAAGTGTTATAAATAGTCAGTTAAAATATATGTGCACAACGACCTAGAACATGAATTAATAGGGACCTAAATTGAATCCTAAGGCTACCGGTAAATTAATTTCAGATTTTGAACAGTTAAAAAATATTGAACCCATTCTTCTTCTTTCAATAGACTGTTTAGCTCTGGGCTGTTGGGGGTGCCATGTTCGAAGAGTTTTGGACACAGGCCTTGAAACTTTAACTTCTATTGTTTTGTTGTGTTGTAACACATTGTGCATCCTCTGACTGCTGCAACATATAAGTGGTGCAAACATAAATGCTTTCACGGTGTGTTTTACCGTAAAATCAGTCTCTCAAAAGGGTCATATTTTGCCATTTTTATTAGTCTTTGGTTCATTTATTTGTGTATTTGGACCCTAATAGTTCATTAAGTTAGAATTTGAACCCTTCAGGTGCTGCAAAGCTATATTCATTTTGGCAAAAATCAAGTGGATTTCTACAACCAGTTTTAATTCCTTCTTAATTTGTTGCATCTATAACTAGACGTGCACATATAAGGTCAAGACTTCTGACGAACATTTCCCTGAGTACGACATAATTGTTTGTCAGCAGCAGCGGTTGTAGTCCATGCTGAAAATATGTCCAAACTTCGAGCCGATTACCTAAAATGTTCAGTTGTTGGTTGAATGGGACAGAGCAGCACAGTCAACAACCTGGAGGGGGTGGGGCTTGAAGTTGCTCACTTGCATTTAAAGGGCCAGCGCTCAAAACGACCTTTCTGGTGTCATTATTCAGAAATATTGTTGAAAATGGACCTGTGGAGTTGAATTAATGAAGAATTCAGACCCAAGCACAGCATTTACGGCAGGGGTGTCAAACATGTGGCCTGGGGGCCAAAACCGGCCTGCCAATGGGTTCAGTCCGGCCCGTGGGATGAATTAGTGAAACACAAAAACTGCACTGAAGATATTAACAATCAAGAATGTCAAAATAATTTTAGGTCAATTCCATCTAAAGTGGGTCAGACCAGTAAAATACTATCATAATAAACTATAAATAATGAAAACCACAAATTTTTCTCTTTGTTTTAGTGTAAAAAAAGTAAAATTAAACAAAAACGTTAACATTTACAAACTTACCTTTTACAAAAAATGTGGAAAAACCTGAACAAATATGAACAACCTGAAATGTCTTAAGAGAATTGAGAGTAATTGTACCAATATTCTGTCTGTTATTAAATGTTTTGTGTATTTGTAGATGCACTGTGAGCTGTAATTTGTAATGAACATGTGAAAATGAGAAGATGAGGCCAAATAATGGCATAAATTTTTACAACTGCACTTTTTTTCTTAATAAATTTCATTTTGGTCATGGTTGTTCATGTTTTTCCACATTTTTGTAAAGGATATAAAAAATTTGATAATATAATTTTACTTTTTCACTTTAAAACATAGAAATTAGACATACAAATTTTAGAATTGATATTATTTTTGTATTATTTTGTTATTATTTTAATTATCCGGCCCACTGCAGGTCATATTGGGTTGTATGTGGCCCCTGAACTAACATGAGTTTGACACCCCTGATTTACAGTTTATGTAGACCACAGGGAAATGTTTTAAAATGCATAATTCTGTTTAAAAAAACAAAATATCACTCCTTTAAGTGCTTTATTACCAATTATTATAGTATTATCCTCTATATTTTGGATTTTTCAGTTAAAATCATGTATTTTCCTAAATTTAATTCACTGATCATGTGTGCTGATTAAAAGATGAGTAAATTATTATTATTATTATTATTATTATTATTAATTTTTTTTTTTTTTTTATCAAAGTAGAGTAAACTGAATAAAAAGGTGAATTTCTAGCAAAAGATATCATTAATTGAACATAAAAACAAACATTTATAACCACTATCATCTGTCAAACTGCATGCATTTTATTCACCTCAGTTTTTTCCATTCCACAGTTTGGCTTATTACATATCCCATTAAGACTGTGATGATTCATACCCACCAGAGTCCTAATATTCACACAATAGGAGTGAACTTAAAAACAACTGAATAAAAAAAAAAAAAGAGCATTACGGTTTATGTAGACCACAGGGAAATGTTTTTAAATGCATAATTCCATTTCAAAAAAGCTAAATATCACTACTTTAAATTAATTCAAGAGCTGAAAAGAGAGAGATTCTACTCAGTCTAGGTTATGATGCATCTTACGTAATGTTACTTCATGAGTATTTGTAAAGTTGTGTTTTACTCAAATCAGGTTTTCTCATTAGCTACCCATGAGTTTTTGCAGACAGGAACACTCATTTAAATATTAGAGAGATGTATTGACTACGACAGAACCTTATGGTGTCATAACTAATAACTCAGCGTCTTGATTTTACCATCCATAATTCACTCACAGCAAGGCACTTACTGTCTTGGAATAAATTGGAATATTTAAGCAAACAGATATATGCCTTGTGGCATTTAAATAAGTAATACATCTCCGTCCCAAGTGTTCTCAATTCTGAAAAAGAGTGCAATTCAGTATACAAGTTTGATGCACCGCTCACCAGAATGAGTGTTTTATTTTTCATGCTTTTGCCATCCATTAGCTGTGTTTTTGAAGCAGGTTGACACACTTTCAAATACAGTTATTCAAAATGTTGAGGTCAAATTGAACATTCATTTTCCATGCCAAGATACGATATGCATTGATGCATATGGATGCACTGCAACACAGGCTTTGCGTTTCTCCCTGCAGAGAAAAGTTCATGGCAAGACGTTGAAAATATGCCACTGTGACAGCTACTTGGAAAAGCAAATGATAGTACAGAGGAAGACTTGGAAGAAAACAGCGCTTTCTCTGAGAATGTCTTTTCTGGCTCATGCAGTATTTAAGAAGCTCCAGGTGTATCCGCAGAAATGTATTTATTTCTTCACTAGTGTACTATAATAGTGATGTGCAGATCAATACTGAAATATTGATACTTCCAATCCCAATGTGTCCAGTTATAGGATCGATTCTCATATTAAAAGATATCTAAACGTGATAATTTGGTGTAAATGTTTATTTTATCATCAACAAGGGACCCAGTAGAAAGTGACTGTACCATCACCAGGATCTAGTCTAAATAATTACCGGTCACATTCGAACTATGGCTCTATAAATGTGTCAGAGGTTCTGTTTTTGTGTAGATTTCATGGACTGTGTTGAAGTAATGGATGTAAGTGACTATAACGTCAGTGGTTTGCAGGGTAGCTTTGAAATTGTGTTTAATCCACTGACCTCATAGATTTTTAGAACCAGAAGTTATATTTAAGGGAGTATGGAATTTGATAATTATATTAAATCTTTAGAATTTATTGATAATAAAAAAAGCTCTAACACCTTGACTATTTATAAACAATTCTTTAATACTGACTGAACTCTCTGTTGCACTTATTTATTTACATTTGTCAGATTTTTTATTTTTATTTATTTATTTACTTTTTTATACTATTATTTGTATATTATACTTTGCATCTTTAAATCTATGCATTATTTTCTTAAACTTATAAGTTTAAATGTTTTTTCCCTTTTGACATCTTGTTTGCTTAAATGTTTGTAATGTATACTCAAATGTTTTCAATAAAGTTTGAAAAAAAAATTTAAAAAAATTAAGGGAGTATTCAAATGCATCAGTGAAGTTTGTCTTGGAATCTAGGAGTGACCTCTTTGTTGACATTAGCTAGCTCTATTTCTAAGCTAACAGTGGTTTTCCACACTTTTGACTTTGTAGGAGAGCAGAACAGAGCCTACGAATAACTCAGGGGTGAGGATTTTTGCAGAAAAAAATTTCATCAGTATAGAAATAATGCGGAAATTAATAGCTTAGCGTGAAATAGACTCCAAAACAAACTTAATGTTAGCACGTAAACAACTTTAAAACCACAGACAGCATTTGTACTCAAATTGAAACTAAAAACTACCACAGTAAACTATTATATAAAACTTTGAAGTTGAGCAAATTTTAAGTTAAGGTTGGTGTGAAGTTCATCTCATATAAACTCAGTCAAATATGTCTTGTGATATTAATATCTTCATTAATAAATTGCTGTTTTATTGCCAGTTCTCATTCCAAAGCTTTCTAGGGGCTAAACTTTACGATTTTATCTCCAGATTATCCTTACTCCTATCAGTCTGGTTCTTAACCCAGAAAGACCCAGTGCTACTTTTGTGTTTGTTCCCAAATAAAATTTTCTCTCCATTTAACCATTCATAAATGATTTATTACCATTTATCAAAATATTATCCTCTCCATTTAGCTTTTTTTCAATGAAAATCAAGTATTTTCCAATATTTATTTTACTGATTATGTACTTTAATCATCATGCTGAGATTGCATTTGAGGGTTATCGTACCAAAAACAGAGAAAACGTGACTTTTTCAGTCAAATATATCATTAACTGAACACAAATCCAGTGTCTCCATTCACTGTCATTGGTCCAACTCCATGGGTTTACTGGTGAACCAGTGTTGTAGAAGATGACGGTGTTTCCACGGTAACAATGGAGCCTCAGAACGTCCAAATGGGCCATATCCCATGACCATGAAAACATGACAAACTGTATTTTACACCAATTATTTACATGGATTAATAGGATAAGTGGATCAGAAGTTCTTAAACAGTTTAGCTCAGTAGATGGTTTTGGTCACCGGTGTATAAAATAAGACATAATCACCTAAAGAGTAACTTTTCAGTGAGATATGAGAACTTATTTTTAGACAATAGATCTTGAAAATCTTATTTTCAGAAATCTTACCAAGATAATTTTCACTTGTTCTATTGGCAGATTGTTTTTTTGTTTAATTCAAGCAAAAATATCTTGTATTTTTTATTTATTTATTTTTCAGAGGGGCATTTTTTCCAGTGTGAACACAAACTTAACCCTTTCATGCACGAATTATGAGAACCTTAGTCAAGATTTTTTTCTTCAGTGTTTAGCCATGAAAAAAAAATGCAATCGAGTTTTTTTTTTTTTTTTTCTATGGAGTTACAAAAATATCCATGCATTTAATTTTTGAAGTAAAGAAACATGTGTTTAAAACCCAATATCAGAAAGTGATATGAAAACAATGAAATAAAAACATTTTTAATGCTGCTAATCTGATGTCTTCTCACATTTTAACATATTCTAATGCTAGTAATTACTCACTTCATGGAGATAATATGCAAAAAAAAAAAAAAAAAAACCTTCTTGTCTAACAAATAACAATTGATTTACACTCAAACATGTTACTGCAGATCAGGTTTATCAAGAACAGCAAAGTTACAGTAATGATCTGAATTACAGTGTATGGGATGGTGCATAAGCATCCACTGTGTTGGCTGATATGAACTAAAACAACAAAACCCATGAATATACAAGAGAACAGCTGAAGAAGAACTGTCCACTGGAGTGACCACTGTGCATGAAAGGGTTAATAGAAAACGTTGGTGATTTGTGGTTTTTCTGTGGCTGTTTTCAGTCTAAAAACATAGCTAAGCTAATAGAGCTATAATGTAAACTATCAGCTGAAAACTAAGCTTTATATTTTATTCAGTCTGTGGATAAATTGCGTTGATTCGTTGGTGGTTTTGATAGTTGTTTTTATATTCTGGTGCACAACTTACCCCTGCTGTTAGGAGTTTTGAATATCACTACTACATAGAACATTTATAATGGCATTGGCTACATAAACAGTGCTATAATAGGTGTAATTATGGTGAATAATAATATTCTTAGGGAGGCCCCCCAAAAGACCCTAAAATCCCCAGTGTCTGTTTTACTTGGAATCACACTGGAGTGGAAATGCGTGTTACTCCACATCACCACTGTACTAATCTTTCTCCATCTCCTTCTTCCTCTTCAATCTGCATAATCACCCCCCAAATCAAACATCATCCAAAAGCAGCGATAATGTAACTATGACTCCACAACATGTCCCATTCAGCAGACCTCTGCTAAGAAAGTGCTTAAGGCATGAGGCCTGGGTGGGGGGGCTTTCACCTCCTCTGAGCTCTTAAGTCACTCTTCTTGCTTCGACCCATGAGTTCCTCGGTGAGCGAGCTCCTGCCTTGCTTTTTCAAATGCTAATGACGAGCAGCACTGAAAGCCTCAAATTGGGCCATGCAATTCAGCCCTGTGGTGTTTGGTGAGGCCCTGCTCATGTTGGAGACCATGGTCTTTTCCCCTGCCCGCCCCCCCCTCCCCTTCTAGTCTTTTGTGTGCTGCGGTAATAGGCACAGATGTTCCTCTTGCCTCACACAGGGCCACTTTCCCCCTAATCGCCACCTTGTATGCGGACGGCTTGCACCTGCCCCAGCAGCTCTATCCTTTTCCTCTCTCTCTTTCTCCAATTCTCCCCACTCCCCTCTCCTCCCACCCCTCACTCTCTTTCTATGTGTTTTTTCCCCCCCTTTCCATCACTCTTTCGACCACTGTAAAAGGGCCTTCCCCAAATTTTAGGCACTACTTCTCGGGTGCCTGATTGTTTAAACATTGAATTGTAGAGCCAGAGAAAGGAAAGACAAGAACAGGATGGATGGAGGGTGTCAAAAGAAGCTTTTTTTTTTTTGTTATTTGGAAATGGATTATAAAAGGAGATGGGCGAACCTCTCCTCACGCCAGCTGGAGAGAATTTGGAACATAATACCCTTGTAGCATCTCAGCCAAACCCCAATGCTGATGGTGCATTTAGGCTGCCTCCCTCCATTGGGCAAGTGGATTGAGGTGTGAAGGGGTGGGGTGGGGGGGTGCCGGCGTTAGGATGGGTGTGGGGAGGGGAGTTGTAGCCAGGCTTAAAAATTGGACTGAAGTGCAGTTTGCTTCATGGCCCCTGTGGTGTAGTGTGATTTACCGTCATCTTCAAATGGTGCTCTCAAACCGAGTGTGGAAATGTGTCAAAATTTGGTCTCAGTAGGCACCTGGGGGGGAAAAAAATCATATACTCTTACTGATGTTTTTCCAAAAAAAAACCAAAAAACATTTGATAAGTATCTTAATCACCTTGAAATGAGGCCACGGCAGGTGTCGGTGAAGTCTAATGGCACATTTGCTATCAGTTAAACTAAAAAGGAGAGTTTTTGCGGTAACATTTAAACACCTTATTAGTCTAGAAGATCGTATTACATCCCATTTTCTTACATTTTCTCTTTACTTTCTGTCTGTCATTCACGCTCTTTTTGATTACGCTGAGAGGCAGTGAAGCTGCAGAAACATTTCGATATAGATTTCCAACTTTTCAAAGTTGTGGCCTCATTTTTTACTCTACATTACGGCCGCCTGAAGAAATAGTACCTAATGAGTGCTACACTGAAAATCAGTTCTATCTGCGCAAAAACATAATTTAACATTCCCCCAGTCTGGTAAATGACTGCAGCATTAATGCATCAATAAAGAGCGTCAGTTCAACAGCCAAGGATTAAATCAGTGGATTCTCTTTGGTGGCATAGCATAGTGCGTTTAAGCTTCATATTGCTGTTAAGGGGAAGTGAGGCTTCAAAAACACACCAACTGGAGGCCAAATAATTGATCATTACTGTGCATGGCACTACAGCAGAACCAAGGGATTCTAAAATCAATGTAGCTTTTCTGTCCTCCAACACATATTCATTTAATGCAATATTCAGCCAGTGTCAAGTTGAGGAAGTGATGATTGCTTAGAGAGGAGAGTGCGAGAAAGAGTGAGAGTCTTTTGTGTGTTTGTGTGTGTGTGTGTGTGTGTGTTGTGATGGTACGACTGGTGCAGATGACACTTTTGTGATGTATTTTGACAGTTTTATGGTTCAGCAGAGACCTCTTTATTGCGTGTCTTCACTGAGCGCATCATACTGTAATCATAACTAAACCACGACCTTGGCCTAGCTTGGGTGGGAAAGGAGGCAGTAACATTGCTTCTGATGCAACACGAGAAGAGATTAGAGCTCATGGAAACCATTGATTTGTTTTTTCACACAGATACACAGTTTTGGTGCATCTGTAATGGAGTTAATGTATGTAGTGTGTGATTCCACTTGCCATCTCTCACACTGTTTTCCATTAATTACAATTTTATTTTATAGGCATTGAACGCCACACCCCTGCGGACTAGGGTCGTGCACCCCAGGGAGATGGCAACAGTTTCGTTGTGCTGTCTACCTGGTAAGTACACACACTAGTCGCTTTTCCATTGACCCTCAAATTGCGCAAATATAAGTTGCACATAAAAATTTACCTAATGGAAAAATGGCAATTTCGCCACAAGTCTCATTTTTTGATTAGAAGTTTTTGTGCTGGCAAGAGGTAGTTTTTCGGGTGTAGTGCAAATGGTTTATCACGCAAAACTGCAATGGAAAGACCTTTTTTCGCAACTAGAGTCAGGTGAATTAAAAAACTGGATCTTGATGTACGTTACAACAAGTGAAGAAGAAGAAATATGTCGCGGTATGTGTGGACACACCAGGAAACCCAATCATTTTTAATGTAGTACGAGATAGAGGAGTAATATATACTAATAATCAATATATCTGTAAATCAACACCATATTTGCGTTCGTCGCCATTTTTATGGAATGACTTCTCGTGTCATGTCGCGATAATAAATAAATAAATCATCACATTTGTGATTTTATGGAAAAACCAACATTACGCACTTCTGTTTTTACGACATTTACTAAATATCGGTAAAATTTTGCACAGATGTCCAATGTAAAAACGACTACTGTCAGTCCCGTCATTATTTTACATTTTTTAAATTTTAATTTCATATTTAAGTCGTTGTATTACACTATTATATTTGTGTAACGCTTCGCTCCCTATCGGTTGAGTGAAAATGACAATGTTTTTAATTATTTGTTCATAGCATGATTAACATGTGGCATGTTAGCTAACTTTGACTTTTTTAAATTTTAGCTTAGCAGTGTGAGAACAAGGCTTAGGTGTTACTAATGAGACTAACTGGATACTTTTCTGCCAGGAATAAAGGGCTAGTGTCCAAAGAAGTTCAGTTTTTGTCATACCTAACACAACACACAAATACAACCGCTACACATCCATATCCCAAAGTCCGGAAAATCACAACCACTACTTTAAAAACCACTTTCAGCAATCATATATACAGGGTGTCCCAAAAAAATGTATACACACTTTAAATAATTGTAAAGTAGGTGTTTATTGAAATTCATTTAATTTTCAAAATGTAATAGAATTTACAAACATTATTTTATTGTTTTGTCACCGCCTGTTCTCAAACTGACGTCCGTTCTGGTCCAGACACTGCTGACACCAAGCAATGGAATCGCACACATCATCAAACGATTCCCTTGGTATTAGCGTGCATTCACGTTCAATGGCTGCTCTCAAGTCAGCGAATGTTGCAGGTCTCATAGCGTAGACTTTGTCTTTTAGGTATCCCCATAAAAAAAGTCTAGTGGTATGAGGTCTGGTGAACACGGAGGGTATTCGACGAAACCCCTCCATCCAATCCACCCGTTTGGCAAATTCACCAGACCTCACACCACTACACTTTTTTTAATGGGGATACCTAAAAGACAAAGTCTACGCTATGAGACCTGCAACAGTCGCTGAAATTAGAGCAGCCATTGAATGTGAATGCACCAAATACCAAAAAAAATTGTTTTGTGATGTGTGCGATTCCATTACTTCGTGTTGTTAGCAGTGTCTGGATCAGAACGGACGTCAGTTTGAGAGCAGGTGGTGACAAAACAATAAAATGTTTGTAAATTCTATTACATTTTGAAAAGTAAATGAATTTTAATAAACACCGTCTTTACAATTATTTAAAGTGTGTATACATATTTGTGGGACACCCTGTATAAGAGGATGTTTCACAGTTTTACCCATACTGCTATCACACTCCCACCTGACAGAGAGATGACAAACGATGCTTGGTTGATAAACCTACAGTACAGTATTCAGTACTCCCCCTACACACACAGACACATGTGCTATGCCCAGCACATTCATTGCAGTGTGATTATTCAGCCTTTCGTCAGCTTTTTGATTGCTTTTCTCAAAGGGCAAAGCCCTGCAGTAGCTTGCACGCAGGATAATTAGTGTTGTGATTGTACTCAATAACCACGGGTGCCTGTCTACAAGAACCCATAGGCCACTTTGGTCAGTTTGACTTGATGCACACCAAAGGAACTTGCACTCAGTGAGCCAATCAAGCGAATTATTGCAGGTTACAAGGGTTTTGATGATATATTTATGCAGCATATGTATGACAAGACTGCTGATTCTGTTACAGCAATAAACAGCCGCACCTTCCATCTGCTGAATAGTCTGATTCATATTCTGTGGA
Organism: Sphaeramia orbicularis; assembly: GCF_902148855.1. Lineage (NCBI taxonomy): Eukaryota > Metazoa > Chordata > Actinopteri > Kurtiformes > Apogonidae > Sphaeramia > Sphaeramia orbicularis. Next base: position 23,437,552 of record NC_043978.1, on the reverse strand, counting down.
GGCCAGAAAACTTCCAAGGTTGCAATACAAAACAGTGTCATCTGATCACTTTTCACATGCTTGGTTAATTAGATTTACCTCTGCAGTGTTTGAGTTTAATTGCAGCCCATTATTTGAGATTTAATTTCATAAACTGACTTGTGAACAGATTTAAGAATTAACTAAAAATGCAATTTGTGAGCTTTTCAGCAAACAGAGCCTCTAGGGTGAATGCAAACACCGTGTCTCTGCCAGTTTATTTTTCTTTATTCCAAACTGTATCTGGGCCAGACAACAGAAGTATATGATTTTCAACAGTTTGCCAAATTAGGCTTTTATACTGATACATTGGTATAAATGCCATTTGGCTTATTCAGAAAGACTAAATATACTTAATGGTTCCACGTATAATATTCAGATGTGTTTATGTGCTCGCATGTAGTTGGAAGTGGAGTTCATATTTTGCTGGGATAATGTTTAGCTACCTGTATTTCTCAACTTTTCGTTGCTAGTGTTGTTCAATGTTGCTGCTGTAGAAGAGCAAAAGAGAAGTACATGCAGTAGGAATTCCACCAAAAGCCGGATTAAAGTATGGCTAACAAACAACCAAACATGTGAACACTAGCACTTTAAAGAGACAGCCGAATGTTTATTTTAGTCCTTGACTTGTCGGCACAAATGTCGTTTTGTACTGTATTGTAGTGTATTGAACTGTACTGTTTTGTGATGTATTCTACTGTCTTGCTCTGTATTGTACTGCACTTATTTCACGGTATTGCTTTGGATTGCACGGATCGCTGTTATTTATTTATTAAGTGGGGACTGCGGATGAAAATTAGCAGTGACGCTAACGCCGGCATATTTACATGTTTTTACTGAAAGGGAATGTATAAGTGTGTTCATTAATGTGCACTGTCTCGCCTAAAAAAAGATACATACATAAATAAAGATACATACATATATACAAAAAAACAACCTCCATGTTGATATTAATATTAACAACCTTTAAAGACCAGTATGTAAGAATGTTTTTTAGTCTGTTTTGTGCTGGGAACTGGTTGTTTATTGTCTTTAACTAAATCCGTATCTAAGCTAGCTAGTGTTTCCTACTGTTGTCACTGTAGAGGAGCCAAAAAGAGGCCCTGATGAATTTTATTGAAAAACTGACCCAGGTCTTCTACAGATCAGTGTACAGGTTAGAGTTGTTTACATACAAACATTAGGAAACAACTGACACAAAACAGACTCAAACACAAACTTCACAAGTACACACGAATGTGCAATTCGTACATTTTGAGCCATAAAATGGAAGATTTAAAAAAAGATCTGATGGAGTTGTTTCCTCGACTAGCGTAGAGGACGCTGATTCAGGTGTTGTGCCAAAAGGATTGTCTGCCAAAACCTGATTGTATCACCATAGTCACTGTCTGTAGCTGATTTGATCTGGATCAAACAGTCATAATGAGTGAATACACTGAACTATGTCTGTGATTTGCAGTTTATGCCGTTATCAGGTATCAACTTTACATGATTATATAGGCAGTAGGCTGTAGTTTTGGTTTTTATTTGGTATGTTTCATATCCTAGTTTAGACCTATATTTGGAAACTAGAATGTAATTAACATGATTTATGTGTAATATGAGTAATAAGAAATGCTCTGTTTTGTAGTTAAACTTATGACTTTGCATTATTTTTACCTGCTTTGTGCCCTACATTATCCCATAAAGGCCCAAACACCCAACATCAACTGAAACCATCTACTGATCTAAACTGTTTAATACCTGCTGATCCATTAATGTAAATAATTGGTGTAAAATACAGTTTGTCATCTTTTCGTGGTCATCAGATATGACCCATTTGGATGTTTAGAAGCTCCGTAGTTACCATGGAAACACCACCATCTTCTACAACATTGATTCACCAGTAAAACCCATGGAGTTGGATCAATGACAGTGGATGGACACATTTGGTTTATGTTCAGTTAATGATATATTTTAGTGAAAAAGTCACTTTTTCTTCAGTTTTCTCTGTTTTTGATATTATAACCTTCAACTTTAGTCTCAACTTTTATGAACATCTATATTATCATTGAATTAAATATAGAAAAAAAAACATGGTTTAAACTGAAAAAACACAAAATACAGAGGATAATAATATAATAAATGATGATAAATCACTTAAGAAAAGCCAAATATTGAGAAAAAACAATTTTGGAAGTAGCCCTGGGTCTTTATGGGTTAAACTCAATAGTGTTTTTTTTTTTTTTTTTTTGTAAAACAGATGGCAGGTAATAGTTGACTGCATTATACAATCTGTGATATATTTCAAATGATTACACTTTGCTGACTTAAAATACAGAAGAAAAGTAAAGTATTTCTAAGTAATATTTGTTGGTGTGTTGTGTCCACTGCGGTTCACAGGGACACATTTGCATTGCGTGATTAGGTGATCGACATATTTCTCTGACATCCTTGTGTCAGACAGCACATTTGCAAAGTCTTTGCAGGCCTTAATGAATATTGAGTGTTCTATCTCTTTTGCCTTCCAATTAATGAATAGATGTTGGTAATTATTTGACCAATGCCTCTCTCTCATGACATGTCCCATATCCATCACTAAGTTAAAAATAAATTAAAATCAATACTGCCGGCAGACTCTTAGGACAGTGTCAGTGCTTCCTATGGAGGGACCCATGCAGGTCTGAATAACAACTATTGATCCTCCTTGAGGAATATTCTCTTTTATCACCTCCTCCTCTGCATGCACACCCATGCACAAAAGCACACACATACACAAGATAAGTGTTTTCCTCACGTTCATCGGCAGCCGCTGACAAAACCTCATCTTGTTTGTTCTTATCGTCCTAATCCACATTAAACAATGTAAAAAGATCTGGAAGTAAAAAAAAACTACAAAAAAAGGCAGAGCTGCTGCTGCTGATTGTTGTGGTTTATATTTGAACTCTTTATAGGCAAGTGACTATTTTTGGTAATTTCCACATACATTATAAGACAGTGATGGCAACTGTAACAGTGAGGGAACAATTTCAGGTCCAATGTGGTCTCCAGGGTCTGTAAGGTCCACCTCTGCATGAACAGTGAGTGTACCTGCTTTGTTAGGTACCATGAAGTAATGGTACTAATGTAAGGAATGATGTTCAAAGGGAGAATGTGGATGTGGACAGGGGTCTGGATCAGCACTTATGTTGGTCTAATGTTCTAAAAGTGATGTTCTAATGTCCTAAAATACATGATCTTTTCACCTTACATGTGTTTTTCTTGTATTTTTTTTTTTTTTTTTAGATATATACTTGTACTTTATTTATTTATTCATTTAAAAAAATGGCCACATACAGGCAAAGAACCAAATACAGTAACTTTATTGACCTTGATTTTTCTATATGACAATAAACAATTTAGAAAAATTACACAAAAGTAACAGTCTCCTCCAACAGGTGTCTGTATCAGCATGTATGTTATTGTAATGTTCTAAAAGTGATGTTCTAATGTTCTAAAATACATGTTCCTTTCACCTTACATGTGTTTTTATTGTATTTTTTATATTTACTTCTTGGATTTTTTTTTTTTTTTTGTCACGGGCAAGAAACTAAATATGGTAACTTCATTAACCTTGATTTTCTACATAACAATAAAAAAAAGTCTCAAAAGTAATCTGAGTCTTGTTATGTTCTCCAACAGGTGTCTGTATCAGCATGTATGTTATTGTAGTGCTCTAAAAGTGATGTTTTAATATTTTAAATTTACGTTCCTTTCACCTTACATGTGTTTTTACTGTATTTTTTTATATTCTTGGATTTTTTTTTTTTTTTTTTTTGGCCACTTACCGGTAAGGAACCAAATGTGGTAACTTCACTAACCTTGATTTTCTACATAACAATTAAAAAAAAAAAAAAAAAATCACAATAGTAATAAAGTCCTGTTATGTCCTCCAACAGGTTTCTGTATCAGCGCCAATGTTGCTGTAATGCTCTAAAAGTGATGTTCTAATGTTCTAAAATACATGTTCTTTTCACCTTACATGTGTTTTTTCTGCATTTTTTATATTTACTTCTTGGACTTTTTTTTTTTGCCACTTACAGGTAAGAAACCAAATATGGTGTCTTCATTAACCTTGATTTTCTACATAACAGGTGTCTGTATCACCGTGTATGCTATTGTAATGTTCTAAAAGTGGTGTTCTAATGTTCTAGAATACATGTTCTTTTCACCTTACATGTGTTTTTACTACATTTTTTATATTTACCTCTTGGACTTTTTTTTTTTGCCACTTACAGGTAAGAACCCAAATGCGGTATCTTCATTAACCTTGATTTTCTATGTAACAGGTGTCTGTATCACTGTGTATGCTATTATAATGTTCTAAAAGTGGTGTTCTAATGTTCTAAAATACATGTTCTTTTCACCTTACATGTGTTTTCACAGTATTTTTACTTGTTGGATTTTTTATATTCTTGGATTTTTATTCTTTTTTTCTTTTTTTGCCACTTACGGGTAAGAAACCAAATATGGTGACTTCATTAACCTTAATTTTCTACATAACAATAAAAAAAAGTCACAAAAGTAATAAAGTCCTTTTATGTCCTCCAACAGGTGTCTGTATCAGCACATATGTTACTGTAATGCTTAAAAAGTGACGTTCTAATGTTCTAAAATACATGTTCTTTTCACCTTACATGTGTTTTTATTGTATTTTTTATATTTACTTCTTTGACTTTTTTTTTTTTTTTATGGGCAAGGAACAAAATATGATAACAGCATTGACCTTGATTTTCTACATAACAATACTTTTTTTTTTTTCATTTGACAAAAGTTTTTTTTTTTTTTTTTTTTTCCACTTTTGAGTAAGGAACCAAATATGGTAACTTCATTAACCTTGATTTTCTACATGACAGTAAAAAAAAAAAAAAAAAATCACAAAAGTAATAAAGTTTTGTTTTGTCCTCCAATAACACACTAAGGTTTTCTATGAATGCCCTATAAAGGGTTAAGAATCACTGACCAACATTTACACCTGACATTTTCATATTTATTCCTCGAAGATGTATTAAATGATTCCCTCTAGTCTATTCTTTTTATTTCGTAGCTTTTTCTTTCGTAGGTTAAGCGACTCCCTCTCCTGCCCTCGTCCTTCTGTCCCCTGTGCGGTAGGTAGATAGGCAGGTAGGTACGTATGTAGGTAGGAAGGTGGTCATTGTGTAAACAGCTCCTTGAAAAACAAATGGCTCCCTAAATCGTTGTAAAGAGCTGTGGCAGCTCGATCCTAGCGGAGGCCCAGGGAGAGAAGGGGACTGGAGATAACGTGTGTCAGCAAACATTGACTGGGCTTTATCACAATGAGGTTTCTGTGTTAGAGGAGCTAAGAGGCTGGACCGGCTAATCGTCCTCCACAGAAAGCACACATTCCTACAGGTCAGGGCTCAGGGTTACATGTGTGTATGTGTGCAGAAGGACTTTTGGTATGTTTATGCCATACCAGATTTGGCGACTCAGTGAAAAAGCTGCAATTTTGTCAATTTTTACCCCCTCTCCCTCTCTCTATCGTCCTCCACCCACCCCTCCTCCTCCTGCCTCTACACTGTCGACTAACTTTGTATGCTGTGACCTGCGATAAGCCCGACGGAAAAGCAGTGTTTGCAGTTATAACTGTGATGACTATTTGTTTACCCTTATCTAAACTGCACGATAAATCACAGATGAAAAGTAACATCTGGCGTGGTAGGAGTTGAACGTAGAGAAGGAGTTTTTTTTTTTTTTTTTTTTTTTTGTGTGCGTGTGTGTGTGTTGTTTTGTTCATTGAGGGGTCACTCTGAGCTGCCCGGGAAGAGGGTGAGAGTTTACTGCTCAAGGACAGACTAGGGAATTAAGTTTCACACAAGCATGAAGGGGTTTATTCTCTTAACAAATGACATCCGAGGAGAAGGCACACTAAAAGCACTCAGGGTGATTCCGCTTCAGCTGTGAGGTTAGCCTGGAGGCATCTTTTCATCTCGGTTCATGACTCGAGAGTTTTACCCCTTGTGTCTCTTTAAGTGCTTTCTGCTCTGTTCTTCTAGGGCAGTTTTCAACCGTTTCATACCTCAGTGCAATAACACCATGTCTGCCTCCCTGCTGCTCCAACAAGGTGCAGTTACAACGGCTGGCCAACAGATGTCAGCCTTTCCAGTTGATTTCCTTCAAATATTGGCTTGAACAGGCAAGTGTTGTCTGCAACATATTAGTGGGTTTATATATATATATATATATATATATATATATATATATATATATATATATATACGGTGGTTACTTTAAAAAATGTATTTCACTACAGATTACAGAATAAATGCTCTTAAATGTCATTTGCATTCCAGTAGATTTCTCAAATTAAGTGTTTTAACTACTTTGCATCTTGTTAACATTGTGTTACATTATATTTTTTACATGTAATACTGTGAAAAAAACAAAACAAAACTGTCTCACTTTTCTGTTTTTACAATATTATTACTGTTTGTTTTAATTTATTGTCTGTAAAACCTGTTTACTTTCTTGGAATGTGCTGCTGACCTTTTGGCCAGGTCACCCTTGTAAAAGAGACCTCAATCTCAATGGGATTTTTGCTGCTTAAAAAAAGGTCTAAAAAAATTAAATTAAATTAAATTAAATTAAAAAAAAGAATAACAGTGTGCAGTACTGTTACTTTAAATGCGTTGAATCCAGCAGTCACTCTGAATGTGTATTAGAGATGCAATCTGAAAGTATACACTAAAAAACCCTCATTTTAACATAGTAATAATGTCTTATTTCTGGGAGTTGAGTTTTAGGGTTTCTCTAAATCTGTTCAAGCATGCTTTTCATTAGAAACAGAAAGATTTTATCTTAATAATAATGATATTTCTGCAAACTGGTAACATGCTAAACTAACTGCATAGATAATAATCCAGCAGTAAATGAACATAATTGTATTAGGGTTAATATTTTCTTTATAATGAAACACTTGGAAGACTTCTCAGTTTAAGAATATTAAGTAAAACTTAAATAAAAAGCAGAACTTGCTCAGAATTTGGAGTTTTATCCAAGTTTTTTTTAAATTTGGCTTGTAGTCCATGTTTAAGACATTTAACTGAGGAAATGTTTATATTAGCCACAGTTTGGCTTGCTTCTAGTAACACAGGTCAAACAGGATAAAGACACATTTTCTTGTTTTTGCATGAAAACCAGTGAACAAAGATGAAAATAAATTAAGTGAATTCACCGTTCCACAGCAGGATTCCTCTAAAAGTTTGTTTCCAACCCTCTTAAAATAGATATGACACCAGAATGACACCATCTTTGTTCTCCCATGGCATCAAATAAATGAAAAGGCTAGAGCATAAATAATAATGTAAATTTATTGTTCAACGAAACATGAAGCATCTGCATCCTTAGTGTTTAGTGTGCATAATAAATAGGTTACACTGCATGCACCGCAAGTCAGACGCTTATGGGAAAGAAGCGATTAAAAAGGTAACCCCCTTAAGTAATCAATTGATTTTAGGAATGTAACTGTATCCTTACTGCCAATCATTTAGATTATAAAGTGTAACTACCCCTGTTTTATATTCTTAGTGCATATTCTAATACAACTGACAAGCTTACACGCACACAGACTAAGAATTAGCAATGCACAGGTCCACAATTTACTTTGATATACATCATATATGTTAATGCGATTCTCCATAGATCCCCAAGGAGAAGTCTCTTCTTGCTTTTCTCCTCAGGGGAGGTCAAAGTGCGGGGTCAGATACAGCGTAACCCCCCTCCACCTCACCCTGAGCTGGTAGAGACCCAGTGTCTTGTTCAATGACACTTCATTAGGGTGAATGCGTCCTGACATGGGGTTTGAATCGTGGTCATGTAATTGAAAGTAGCCTCAATATCAACGGATTAAACCACCAACAGTTGAGGAGGAAATGAAGGAAATGAGCATCACTGAATGCTAGTGTCCATTGTGTTACAACCTATAGGGGGTCAGTACTGTCCTATCCTTATAAAATACTTCTATTCACCCTCTGCATTGCATAATTCCAAGCGTTTAATCCTGTTTAGCTGTCAGGCCTGTGATAACTCCTGGGGAATCGCTGCTATCCTTATCGTATTTATCCAGTGATGACAGATTAGTGGGCGTTAAATGCACTTCACATACAGTAGACAGTGCCCTGGATTGGTACAGCGAGTTTCAGGAAGGGAGGGCTTAGACGCAGAATATCTTTTTTGTTGTCAAAAAAAGATGAATGAAAATCCACTCACTGTGTTGGCTGTGGAGTGAAACAAGATAATTCTTGGCAATAAGTCTTAAACTGAACAGTGTAATAATTTAGCAGCAATGTACACACAGATACATGTTGTGTACTCGCATCCAAAACACTAATACACATTGCAATGTTAGTAGAAATCTCAGAGAGTGCATTATTTACCTAAGGAGCTCAGGCTGCAGCTGCTGGTTTTGTGCACTGAGACATTTTGCGCTTCTGTCGTTCAATTACTAAAAAAAAAAAATAAATGCAGGGATAATGTTCATGATCTCAGACACACACACACACACACACATATACATGGACACACTAAGCAGCTGAGTGTGCTGGCTGAGTCTGTTCCTTCCAGGCAAGGGCTTGTCTGAGAATCTAAGAGGCAGGCAGGAAGGCACAAGGTGGAGACCTCTTCAGATCTGGCTGCTATTAACAGTCTTGTGATCTGCTCATGTTTACCTACTCTCACAACACTGGTACTTGGGGCGGTGTGGAGCATGGGACGCGGGGCCCAGCCTCTTTGAAGTGAAGTTGATCCCTCAGTCTACGCTCTTGGTAATTGCGCCTTCTCTTCTCTCTGTTTCTCTGCTTTGACCCCCCCCACACACACACACTCCCACTCCCACCCCCCCTTACCCCCCCACCCCCTTAACCTTCTTTTTCCTTTTTTCATTTTCTTTCTCACTAAGATGAGATTTGAAGGATGCAGATGGGGAGATTGTACGCCTGTCCACATATCCACTCTGATGTTTGCATTTAGTAAAAACATATCAAGGGGATTTAGATGCGAGTCGGTTAATCAGAACTGCTGGTTGGAGGTTAGTTTTGATTTTAATGTGTTCTTAGTTTGTTTAGGTGCATGTGGTGTTAGATTTAGGATGGTTAAGTTTAGTACTGTTTCTTAACTTCTAGGAAATGAGAAAGGTTTATGAAAGAATGCACGAGATTAAATGGGATTTTAAGTCAGTTAACCCTTTACAGGGCACTCATAAAGAAACTGTGAAATTCAAAATTTAACCCTATAACTCCAAACGTCTCATATTTGATACATGAGTTTTGAAGCCCTCTACATGATCTGTGTGATTTTTTTTTTTTTTTCTTGAAAAACCTGATGTATAAAATAAGATACATGCAATACACAGATAATCCACCAGGGGGGAGGAATTCGTTGATCAAAGGCCTTTCCAGTGACACTACAAGACTGTCATTAATGAGGAAGGAGGCAGAACTTGGCCAATTCTGAAAAGGAATAACCAATTTGTTAGACATGTTTGTGTTTTATTATGTTTTTGTTTGTTCAAAAATAATAATATTTGAGCATTGAGACCTGATGTATCAAATATGATACAAAATTGAAACTCGTACATGGAAATTGATATTTGAAAACAAAAAACTTTGGGTTGTTCAGAAGGACCAATAAAGGCTCCACTTTCAAAGAACTGGAATTTTCTGCTAATTATTTAATGGTTCAGACTTTACAGGGTTAAACCTTAATGTGTTACTGGTGGATATGACAAGACTTTATTACTTTTTTGAAATTTCTCACAATTTTTTTTGTTATGTTGAAAATCAATATCAATTAAGTTACCGTATTTGGTTCCTTGCCCAGAAGTCACAAAAAAAAAAAAAAAAAAAATCCAAGAAATATATATATATATATATATATATATATATATATATATATATATGAAAAACACACGTAAGGTGAAAGGAACATGTGTTTTAGAACAATAGAAGATCACTTTTAGACCAACATAAGTGCTGATACACACACCTGTCAACATACTGTTCAAAAACAGGTTCAAAAACACCGTCCACCTGTATGCCATAAGATTGCTCAACTCAGTATAATAATATAATATCCCATTTCGTCACTACACCTACACAGGTCTGCTACACTACGGCCTCTGTGCCTTATTGGTGCGTGGTATTGTCTCACGTTTTTTGGACTGTGCAATATATTTAGATATTTTTTCTTATTTATCTTTTTATTCAAAAGTTTTTATATTTCTATTTTTAAGACGTATATTTATCCTTCTGCATATAATACTGTCATTGTTCCTGTTGTGCACTGAGCCATTGCATCGTAATTTCATTCTGATGCAAATCTTAATGACAAATAAAATCTTCTATGTCTATACACATTATCCCTTTGAACATCATTCCTTACTTTAGTACCTTTACTAACAAAGCAGGTCCACTCACTGTTCATGCAGAGGTGGACCTTACAGACCCTGTAGACCCATTGGACCTGAGATTGTTGACTCATTGTAACTGGTGCTGTCACTGTCTAGTAATGTGTGCATAAATGACCAAAAAAACAGCCACTTGCCTGATAAAGAGTTAAAGGGGCTATATGTATGTAATGTTTCTATTTTCATATATTTAAAAAATGATCTAAAATTAACATTAAGTCATGCCCAAGATATATTGGTTTGTAGATATATGAACTGAATCGATTCATACCAATGGGCAGGGGTATTTATGTGACCACTAGAGGGAGCAGTGAGCCACTCAGCTGATCTCCCATGGTGATTGAAGCTAACGCCACAGGCCCTTTGACCAAAACATCAGACAGTGATAAAATGGGATAAGAACCACCAAGAAACAATTTTGAGAATCAAAGGAAGTGACTCAGTGATAAAAGCTAGAGGAAATACAGCTTGAAATGAAAAGAACAGAGTTGGATGCTGAAATGATAGTGTTTCTTCTTCACAGGCGGGTTTGATTATGAGGCTTATGAATGTAAAAAGTTATTATTTGATGTTATCTTTGCTAAATTGCCGTTTGTTCAGAATAACTGTGACAGTGCTGACCTTGTTTGGATGATTCTAAACAGATCTTTAGTTCAGCTATTGACAACATAAACCACATACAGTAGTGGAAAAAAATTGTTACACTATCAAAAGTCAACAAAAACAATGGTTATGCAATCAAGTACTAACTCCTGTGTGTATCATGTGACTAAAACAGACAGAAAAGAAAATATGGAATGCCTAAAAGCACTGTTTTTGTCAGTACAATGCCATGGCAATTGATGTAAGAACTGAAGTGATTTTGGTTATTATCAAGAAAACATGGAAAATGGCTAAATATCAGCTTTTAAATTAAACTCTTATGAGCAATTTTTGTTGTTATTGTTATATTTGTCTAAACAAATGTACCTTTAGTTGTACCAGGCATTAAAATGAACAAAAAATTGAAGAAAACAAGGAGTGGTCTGATAATTTTTTCCATGAATGTAGAAAACAGAGGTGATTTATGGTTTTATTGCGGCTGTTTTCTGTATAAAAACAGAGCTAAGCTAACAGTGCTATAATGTAAACTATCAGCCGATGCATCACATAAAGATTAGAAGACACAATGTTATATAAAAAGCTTTGAGTCTTACTTTGAAGAAGAAAAGCTGATGATACCATGATATAGATGTGTGGAAAATAATGAGGTTTATACTTCATTCAGTTAAATTTTTTGGTGGTTTTGATGGTACTTATGCTGCGTTTCCACTACGTGGAACCAGCTCGACTCAACTCGACTCAGTATTCCTGCAGATCGTTTCCATTACAGGATACTACTGACTTTACAGTACTTGGACGTCATAGCGATGCAGCGTGTTATTTCAATGTCGTCTGCTCAGAGAGTTGCTGAAAACTCGCTCGTTGCGTGTTGTCTCATCTGAATTTTTATGTCGACCACTAAAGACTGAATCTCCTCAACTGACCATGGTGTAGTTTTGGGCTGTTATCATGTGGATTAACCTACCGCTATATTTACTGTCAACTTCCGCATCTGTTTTTTGTAAAACAGAGAAAACTGTCTGACCAATCAGTGGTCTGCAGTGTTATACGTCACGGTTTAGTATCACTTGGAACCTCGGTGGAGGTGATACCAAAAAACTATTACCGGGTACCAGATTCCAGGTCCTTTTTCGTAATGGAAACGCAAAAAGGCCGAGCCGAGTTGAGTCGAGCCGGTAGCACGCAGTGGAAACGCGGCAGAAGTGTGTTCTGGTTCATAACTTCCCCTTGTTCTTGAGAGTTTGGAATATCAACACTACATAGAAGCCCTTTAAAGGCCCCATATTGTGGATTTTATTGTGTTATAAATATAAATGTAAACAGTAATGTAAAATGAATGCAAAGCCGTAAAACTATTTCGTTTTAGCGAAAATGTTCATCTTAATTTGACAGCTACTTTTCATTTTAGTTAACTGTAAGAACCCCAGTGTATACTACATTTTGCTTTGTTTTTTTTTTGTTTTTTTTTGTCAGCTGTAGAACTTAAAAACATTTCCTCTATAATTCACTCTGCCAGAGTTAGATTACCATAATTCAAAAGTAGAAGCAAGGCAACGTGAACAGACGGAGCGTGAAATGTCCATGTTAAGCACCAGATGACAAAAAATGCCATTTGTTTGTGCACTTACTGTCTGTCGATAAAGTAGCCGTAATGACACTTGATTTAAATTAGTTTCTTTTTTTTTTCTGTGTTTTTCAGTGACGCTTACTCTATCCGCCGTCGCTGACATGTGCTGTGTTCAGTGGCGTGCAGTGTGGAACACCTGTGTGTCGTTGTAATTACTTTGATTATACCTACTACGGGGTATTACAGCAGTCTGGAGAGAGGCTCCAATTTAACCTACAGTGAATTTCAATTCTAACTCAAAACAAGAGAGAGGGAGAGAGAGAAAAAAAAAATAGTTTTCTGGAATACGTGACCAGCGGAGGGATATTCATATGGTTCCACGCTGTGAGTTTCAGTGTGTATGTGTGTGTTTTTGTGTGAATATAATAAGCAACAGGGATGCATATCAGACTGTGAAGTTCAAGGTTCGTACTTTGCTTTGCTTTTGATCAGTTCTCCATGATGGGTATTGGTCTGCATCCAGACATTTGACAGTCCAGGGGGCCTCATTGGTGAAACCCACCCTCCCTAAAGATGCCAGGTGCTTGATTCGGAACAAATGCTCACAAACAGAAACACAAACACACCAGTGGGACCCTGTGTGTGTATGAGTCTGTGTATTCTTCTTTTTTTGACTAGGAGAAGGGTAAGGATGGCAGGTATTGAACAGCGCTCAAGTAGAACAAGCAGCCATGGGCATCTCCCGGTTCATGACGCTACTCAGAAAACTGACAAGCCAAAGCTGCTTTTTATTCTGCAGCTACAATGTAAATGGAGCTGCCTCCTGTCCCTCATGCAATCACCTCAGACCCACTAACTGCACAGACAGAGCTTTGGATTCCTTCTTTCTTCCCCGTCTTCCTCTACCACCCTTTACATGTCTCTCTCTCTCTCTCCTTCTACCGCTCCCCCTTGTCTAGTTAGAGGGCAGATTTACCTTTTTTCACCAGACAGGAGAAACATACACTTTATCATTGCCACATATGGCGAAAGGTATTTTCTCCCAAAGGGAAAACAGGCATGCAATTATAATGTTCTAGCTGCCCTAAACATCCTTCACGAAATATATAGCATCCTGTTTTTGACTTACATGAGTTTATGATCCCCTACATGGCACCGCAGTGTTGTATGCGTTTCCTTTTTATGTTCTACTACGGTCGACTTAATCATCGGGGCAAAGCACGATAGAACATTTAAAGTGACCACAGTTATTATGGTTACGTAATAAAAATGTCAGCAGTTTTTATTTTTATTTAGTTGTTCAGTTTAGCAAGGGACTTTGAGGTACTTTTATGAATGCATATGTAATTTTCATGTTCATTTTATTTAAGTTTATTGTTTTAGTTTTTACAAGTATGATAAGGAGAGGCCTGATTTAAAGAAGCTGAATAAATAATCCACAACAAACGCCTTATAAAATCACTGTTTACTAAGCTGACTCTTTTTTTTTTCCATTAGTAGCAATGTTGCTGCTGTAGAAGAGCAGAAGAGAAGTACTTTGAAACTTTGAAAGTTTTTAAAGCTTAAACTTTAAGCTACTTTATTCACCCCAGAGGGAAATCGAATCTCTTCTGCTCATCTAGTGCAGCAACATGCTAATACACACGGACAGCACTTAACATTAGCAATTAGCTTTAGCATTTTGCAGTGAGATGCAATTGATTTGATCAAGTTTTTTTTTTTTTTTTTTTTAATTTCTTATGCTGTTTTTGTCAGATTGGAATTTGTCTTTGTTTTTATGATGGTTGTATTTTGTTGTTCTTAGCCCGCTTTGCACCCTGTGCTATCATTGTTTTTACTCACTTATTTACTTATAATTCCTTGTTTTATGATTCATGTACAGCACTTTCGGCAGCTGTAGTGTTCTTAAAGTGCTTTATAAAAAAAGTTGGTATGGTATGGTGCTCGGGAACTGACAGGAGAATTAACCTACATATACCTGTTCTGTTTTCGTTATTTTTTGTGTGAATGGTTGAGTAAATTTGAGTCATTCCTAATATCAGTGTCATTGTTTGACATTTGTTTGCTAATGTCAACAAACTAACAATTCCCAGTTCATGGCAAAACCCAAAACAAACTTCATGTTGGCAACAGAATTAACTCAAATCTTACCCACTAAACCTTTAAAGTTCCCGTATTAGATAACATTACATAAAAATGACACAAGACTAGCATAAGTTTATACTGTGTTTATTCTTTTACAAAACCTGCAAACTTCTTTTTTCTTTACCATTCCAGTTAACAAAACAATTCCACTTGTAGTTTTAGTTTTTTTGTGAACTATAACAACCCTGAGAGCAACCTTGTACTTTTTCCCTTTCACCAGCTGTAAAAGGTTTGTCATTTTAAGACAAAAAACAGTGCTTTGCAGTGACAGTCAGAATAAATGCTATTTGAAGACAAGATGGATGGAATACGGCTTTAGTGATTAAAAATATTTAAGACTCTCTGACCTTAAACAATGTCCTGTTGCACTGCTTTTACTTTCATGTGTGTATTCTTCATGTAAATATTCTCACAGAGATAGCGCAAACACACCTGTGATTAGTTGGAGTAAATTGCAGACAAATAAATTGAACGAGTAAATGCACAAAATTACAGATGACAGCACTTTGAGATGTCTGGAAGCAGTTTCTAAACCTTGCACAGCGCTGCAGTGTGCTGGTCATATGAGCCGACGCTCTCCCATCACAGTGGTAAAGTGGGACAGATGTTGAGGTTTACAGAGGCCCCAGTGGGATATTGAGAATGATGGTTTGGCAGCGAGTACGGGACAATAAAGGGAGGGGACAGAGGCCAGGGTCCGCCTTTCACTACACCTGACCTGATCCCGCTCTGGAACCTGTTCAACTTGATCTGAAACGAAAGAAAGGTGCCCCTTTGTCGTGTCCGACGCTAATTTCCATTTACATTCGGAACAAGGATTCTTAATCTGCTTCAAGAAAAAAGAGAAAGACAAGACTGGAGGAAAGAAAAAAAAACAAAACAGTTGAAACGAAGGAGGCGTGTGGGTTTCAAACATTAAAGAGCCGCTTGTGTAAAATAACATCCCCTGGAAAGATGGGAGTGGAGAGCTTCAAAGTGAGAAGACTTAAAAGTGCATTCTGAAGTGTCCAGTTATCAATTCCCGATTCATTGAGGGATTGGATCAATAACTGTCCTCTTGAATTTCAGGACAAGCCTTTGAAGTGAGCAGTGGGGCAACAGTGGGCATATAATACTGTATATTTTGTTTTCCTGGAATTGATGTTCCACAGACTTCATAAACCAAGTATCAAACTTCACAGCTTTTTCTATTCCCTACTGTCCTCCAAACATATCTAATAAATGTAACATCAGCTGGATGCTTCGGTTCAAGCTCCAGTTTCATATTTCAGTAAATTTATTGTAATTGCAATAGATGTACTTGGTTACAGAGTAACTTGGAATAGAAATGCATCCTGTTTCTTTAAAGGAAAGGCACTGTTTTGTCAGATTGGTATTCAAGTTATCGCCGGATGCTGTATAATTGTAGGCTGCAGCTGCCAGAGCACAGCAGACCTTCCATTGGTTTTACATTTCATGAGAGTTTACATACGCTATGTTTCTTCAAGTGGAAAATTGTTTTCTGCATGATGCCAACAGGTGGACTCATTAGAGAGTCAACATAATCATGGCAATCATTCCTCTCTGCAATTAGAAATATTGATCATTTACATATTATCCCGAGCCATGGTTGAGTTTATTGTCTCTCAAGCCAAACATCTGCGGTAAACAGCAGTCAGGACAGAGGTTATAGATCTGGACCGCACTTACTGTTAAAATATTGAACAAAAACAGGTAGATGTTGGCCTGCATTTACTTTATGTCTCTGAAAAAAAATGTTGTGGGGTTATTTTCTCCCAAAGAAACTCCCAATATGAAATATCTACTCACTGGGGTCTGTGAAAACAGATACTTTAATGATTTTTTAAATTCCTTTATTGCCTTGAGCACTGGAAACCAAATACTCATCATCATCATCATCTCTTGAATTTATTGTATTGGAATTGGAGAAAAAAAAGACTGTAAATTGAGTTTAAATTAAATGAATGCAAGAGTATTTTCTTTATTGTTATTTCAGTAAAAAACAGTGATCGGCTAATTAATCTTTGTTCAAGAAAATTAAATAAATACGACTCTAAAAATGTTTAAAGTCCTGCATTTAGAGTCTTATTTAAAGGTATAATACACTCAGGTTCATAAGTATTTGGACAAATACACAGATTTAGTCATTTTTTCTTCTGTGTACCTCCACAGTGGATTTTCAGTTCCTGAAAACTGAACTGAAGGAAACAAAGAAGCATTTCCAGGAAAAACCTCAGTATTTAGTGACGTCCATGGGTTTTAGACCTTAAATTGTCATTGGTTGCAAAGGATTAAAAACAATCCTCATATTTCTAACAATCTTACTTTGTCCAGTTACTTTTGAGTGGATAAAAAAATCGAGAGTCTATTGAAATAACTGTGTAGTGATCTTCCGTTCATTTCCAAAAAAAATCACGTATGAGTTGTATTCTGACGCAAATGACAAGACTGTAATCCATTCCAAAAATTTGTTAAAACAAAAAAGGCTCATTTACATGATGTCAGACGGTAGAAAAAACTATATACTCATAAGTTCCGTAAGCTCTCTTTTTTTTATGGCAGAGAGGTCAAAAGACACACATTCACAGTGATGGTACATCAACAAAGAAAATCAGAAATTAGCAACTTCACACAAATAAACTTATAAACATTAATTCCTATTAGCCATCATGTTTTGGCTCATACAAACTGTGATTCCTAAGTGGTTAATGTCATATTTTTGTTAAAACCCTTGAAATAATACGAAAGTTCACACTTTTAAAAAATGATTTTCTTAATTGAATTTTTTATTTATTTTTATTAATGTCTACACTTTATTTCAGGTTCAGTATGGTATTCAGAGACAACATTATAAAATATATGTCACATTCCAAATACTTATGAACCCGACCATATGTAAGATTCACTTGCGTTCATGTGTTTATAGGAAGTTTGTGTTGGAGTCTGTGCTGTATTTGCATGCAGTGATTTCTATGTATGTGCTTCTATGAACAGCTCATGTTCAATTCTGAGTTGTTCAATGCAGCAACAATGTGCATATGTAACTGTAATAGTGGGCTAAATTTGGTTGCTCTTTTTAATGTTAAAGCTGGTAATAACTTCATGTATTATCATGCATCAAAACTTAGTTAATCCCCGCCTTTACTCCTTCATAGAGAGAGGCTCCAACATTTCCAGACCCCCGAGGATTAATGCATGGATAGATGAATGAATGAATTATCCAAGATGAAAAGTGACTTCAGTTACTTAGAAATACAACTCAGTCATACACATAGACTTAGACATATATTGGATTTAAAGTACCATAAAGTCTAAATAATTGTGAATAAAATGAATATTAAATAATTGTAGCAATAAGTATTGCAATAATTGAGTAGTAGTAGTTGAATAGAAGTACTTAGTTACATTTGACCACTGCACATATATTATATTATATTATATTATATTATATTATATTATATTATATTATATTATATTATATTATTATTTTATGCATTGTCTGTTTTGTCTTGTTGTACCGTGTCCTTAGGTGCTTATAAATAAAATGTATTATTATTATTATTATTATTATTATTATTATTATTATTATTATTATTATATTAATCTCTACATAGTGGACTCTGATGAGTTTTTCTGCAAAAGTCTGCATGCTTCCTTCCATGTTCTCCTTTTTCAACAGTAACAGTGTTAATTATTAGCTATCATTAGCATAAAAGTGGAGTTGGGCAATGCCAACAAATGAATGGCTTCCAGCCCAACACAGATTCCAACACATATTACACACAGCCATATGAGAATCATGCAAATTTAACCCTTTCATGCACAGTGGTCACTACAGTGGACAGTTATTCTGCAGTTGTTCTCTTGCATCTTTGTGGGTTTTGTTGTTTTATTTGCAAATCAGCCAACACAGTGGATGCTTATGCACCATCTCATACACTGTAATTAATACAATTGCTGTAACTTTGCTGTTCACTATAAACCTGATCTGCAGTAACATGTTTAAGCGTAAATCAATTGCCATTTGTTATTAGACAATAATTAACAGTTTTCTTAAACAAACAGGTTTTTTTTTTTTTAATATTATCTCCATGAAGTGAGTAAGAACTAGTGTTAGAGTATGATAAAATGTGAGAAAACATCAGATTAGCTGCATTCAAAATGTTTTTTTTCCCATAGTTATCACACAGTAGATCACTTTCTGATATTGCGTTTTAAATACATGTTTCTTTGCTTCAAAAATTAAACACATGGTTTCCCACTGTGTAGACATTTTTGTAACTCCATGAAAAGTAGGTTCATTAGAAACATGTTCAACCACATTGGTTTTTTTTCATGCCTAAAGAGGAATAAAAACACAGGGAAAAAAAAAAAAAATTGAACAAAGTTCTCATAATTCATGCATCAAAGGGTTAACCATTAAGAAAACACAATAAATTATTTTAAATATTTAGCTGCCTGTGTAATTTGTTTCCCCTTATTATTATTATTATTATTATTATTATTATTATTTTTATTTTTATTTTTATTTTTATTATTTTTATTATCATCAAATATTTACTGTAATGCTTGAGTATGACTGAAAATTAGCCATTTGGTACATCTGTACCAAATTCAATAACCTATTCAATAGCAATATCATGGTCCAAGCTAAAAAAACACCCAAAAAACAAACAGAAAAAACAAACAAAAAAAACAAGTGGTGCCAGGCAAAACAAACCCCGCCCCTTGCCTGTATTTCACCCATAATAAGTAAATGGGAAGATATTTTTAAAAACCATAAAAAATCTGAACTCTGACCTCCCTTTCCCAAAATGTAATGAGATATATTCTGGGTCACTGGCAATCTGTAAACCCAATTTGGTATCAATTAAACCAATATTTTTTGCTGCTCAAGTGTTAACTATCCAAAACAACCAAAAAAAAAACTAACCCAAAAGTCTACGTACATTCACGGTATTAGTCGTAGGATTTGGTGAAACACAGTTGAATGTGAGGTATTCCGTTTGTGTGTGAACTGTCCTATTAAGCCCTATTGTTGTGGTCCTGACAGCCAAGGATTGAGTTTCCGTGTCCACTTGGACCATTTCTATCTCTCAACCTCAACAGCTTGCAGATGTTGACTGAGGCTAAAGGTTGGCTCGGGGCATTTTAGTTCACTGCACTTTGTTGTCTACCTCTCACTTTGTAAGCCAAACCTCTCTGGCCTGGCCTCCCAGGTCAACCACAGCATTGACTCACTCCCAGCTTGTCAACGTGTCAGGGTGCATGCAGGCGTGCTGGAGAGGATGGAAGGGCCGGGGCGACGAGGGAAAGACACATGAAAGGCTTGCATGTTGTGAAGATGGTGGTTGAAGATGGTCCTCTAAAACATTGTTCACATTATGCTCTGCCTGGAGAAAAAAAGCAGTCCAGTGGAAATGAAGTGACCCCTCTGGACCTGCTCTGATGTGACATCTTTGTTTTCCAAGCGATCCAACCCTAACCCAGTCCCCAGGAAAAAAAAAAAGAAAAAAAAAAAAATGTATGTGGCTATTGTATGGATACGTATAATCACAACATAATTTATCATTGAGAAATGTGCTGATTTGCTTCTTTTTCTCAATAGGGAAGAAGCGGTTGGTTGGTGTTGGTGGCAGAAAAATGGAAAATACACAACTAGGTTTTTTCGGTTTTAGATGAAGAACAGATTATATTCAGGATATTAACACTCAAATTCCCCAAAAGTTGAGACAATGTGCAAAAAAACAAGTAAAAACAGAATGCATTGAGTGGTAAAATTTCACAAAGCAACATTTTATTCTTAGTAGAACATAGAGAACATACCAAATGACCAAAGTGAGATAAAACCATTTTAGGAAAAAAAAAAAACAAAAAAAAAAAAGGCAGCAACATGACTCCAATATGTTGGGATGGAGCAGTATTTACCACAGTGTAGCCTCCCCTCCCACTCTTATTTATTTATTCATGTGTTTATTAGATTGGGATCCCTATTTTTTTTATTAGTACAGTAACAATTACTCTACTTTTTGCACTATTTACTTTTTGATTATTGACTAATTTTTTTTTTTTTTTGTAGGAACACTCCTATTTGCTCTTTTGTTTTTATGTGTCGGTGCATGTTAAGGTGTTTCTATTATATATGGTTTTTTTCTAAGGCCGATTTTTAAAAATTTGGTCAGCTGATGGCCCATATCTGCAGCCGATTTTTGAGGCTGATATTTAAAGACAGTTTTTTTTTTAAAGCACATTGACAGTAAAATACAATTGAAACACTCAGACAGTTAAGGTTTTTATGCAGCAATATAAATGAAATTAATACACGTACACATAGTACTCTTTTAACATTTATTGAACTTCAAGTGCTGCCCACACAGGTGCCTGATCAAATATCTTATAACATTTTTACTACTGACCAAATATCAGCTTTCAAAAAAAAAGGCCAACATTGGAAAAAAAAAAAAAAAAAAAAAAAAAAAAAAAAAAAATATATATATATATATATATATATATATATATATATATATATATATATATATATATATATTTATTATCGGTCTACCTCTAGTTTCTATACTGCAATATAAGGACTGTTGGAGTTCTCGACCTGGTATTCAAAAAATTTGAATTTGAACCCTCCAGGTGCTGCAAAAATATATTTATATAAAAATCGAGTGGATTTCTACAACCTGTTTTAATTCCTGCTTAATTTGTTACATTTTATAACTAGTTATGTCATGACATTTGAACATATAAGGTCAAGACTTCCGACCAACATTTCTCCAAGTACGACATAATTGTTTGTCAGCAGCAGCGGTTGTAGTTAAAACTGAAAATATGTCCAAACTTTAAGCTGATTATCTAAAATTTTCAGTTGTTGGTTGAGTTAACGAACACAATTGACTGAACAGCACAGAAAGCACGGTCAACAACCTGGAGGGCGCGGGGCATGAAGTGGCTCATTTGCATTTAAAGGGCCAGCGCTAAAACGACCTTTCTGGTGTCATTACTCAGAAATAGGATTGAAGATGGACCTGTGGAGTTGAATTAATGAAGAATTCAGACCCAAGCATAGCATTTACAGTTTATGTAGACCACATGGAAATGTTTAAAAATGCTTAATTCCACTTTAAAAAAAAGCTAAATATCACTCCTTTAAGTGATTTATTACCAATTATTATAATATTACCCTCTAAATTTGGGATTTTTCAGTTAATATCATGTATTTTCCTATATTTAATTCACCGATCATGCGTGTTGGTAAAAAGATGACGCTTCTTTAAATGTGTCAGTAACAGAAAGTGATAAATACACATCTAGAAATCTGAATTTGCGCATATTTTTGGTTCAGATCATAGAGTTGCATAAAGGCGGACCATGTGACCTCACTTCCTGGGGCTATGTAAAAGTGTACCCAGAATTCCACAGGGACAGGAGCCGCCGTGTTTACCTCTGTGATGTGATTTAGAACCAGTCTGCACAGATGAGATGCAGTTAGATGACATCCACCGTCCCTCTGCCGGCTGGTCAGCGGAATAGTACATCTGACAGACTTATGACAGCGATTGGTCAGTGCGGCTGTCAATCATCCATTATTCTACCATCAAATAGCTGATTCCAAAATATGATGAGACCTGAGTGCGGTTTGATGAGATCTACTCAGACGGACGGAGATCGCTTTTGTGGGAAATTTATTTGACATGGACTTGAGTTTTTAGCTTTAGAGGAGGAGGGGTGGGGTGGGGGTGGGGGGGATATTCTTGAACTATATGTCACACACAGCCACAAGGGGGAAACTGAGGTGTTTTAGGGCGCTATTGAAATGGTACATGAAGAAATATTAATATGAAATGATTTGTTTTGCCCCCAAACTTTGAAATCGTACATATCTGTTTGCATAAATATACAATGATGACATTTTATTCTACAACTCCCCCCCGCCGAAATGTAACTCAGTCCTGTTTCAATATGAATCAAAATCCCACTCTTCGTCTATTTTTGGTTGTTACTTGTTAGAAAATTAATGAATTACAGTTGAGTGCATGCCTGACAGTGATGGGGCAGGGTAAATGCTCCCACTACATCTATGTGAAACCCTGCGTTTTACTGTAATATGAGTATAATGCCCATATGTCTACGCAGACACATTAAAACTGTTCTCACAACAAGTCCTGTCATTTTGCGTCAAGTGAAACCTTTTTTCAGCCTCGCATCACATGAACTCGCCGAGCAAAAGAGACACAGCGCATTAAAACATTACTTTTTTAACAGTTTTCTTCTACTGGGCTCAAACTGGGATTTGACTCGTGTATCATTTAAGCACAATTTTCACCACAGGAAAACAAATGAGTCTTTCTGAACACTTTATAATAAGGATGTCAAACTCATTTTAGTTCAACCCCGTACAGCCCCAATATGGTCTCAAACCAGACCGGTAAAATAATAGCATCATTACCTAGAAATACTGACAATTCCAATTTTTCCTCTGTCTTTTAGTGAAACAAAAATTTAAAATTACATGAAAATATTTACACTTACAAACTTTTTTCAATTCAGCTTTATTTATAGAGCACATTTCATGCACAAGGCAGACTCAATGTGCTTCAAAACAGGTATATAACATAAAAAAAAAACAAAACAACCCAGACACACAGGGCTTTATATAATTTGTTGGATGCTATGTGAATAACCTGAACAACCATGTACAAGCTGAAACTTGAGTACCATTTTAACCCTTTTAAGACTACCATTATAACAGGTGCCCTAGGTGTGTTCATGTTTTCTTTGCAATAAAAGTGTCAGAAAATGTCTTTTTTGCAAATTCTTTTGCACCTTTGTTTTCAGTAGGAACTTAACTTTCAATATCTGGCCATTATTTATCATTATTATAAATGATAAATGCTTAAAACAGTGTGTTTTAGTAAAAAAGAAAAAAACAACTTGAAGTTTTAGCATATTTATGATCAGAAACTACTGTAAATGTCCATAATGAAACTTTGCGAGATTGCAAAAATAAACTGTCACCTATCTTACATCTGCTCGAACATGCTTTCTGGTCTTTAACATTCAGTATCTATATTATAGCTTCATATTTTTTGTTATTTCCAGGCATTTTTTAGCCTGTGTGGAAGTCTCTGAAACAGTTTATTTCTACTTGTAACACAGTCCCACATACATTGCTGCCGTAAAGTGTTATATAGTGTCAGAAAGCTCAGGATCTCAGCTTCCTGATGCAGTTTCAATTTTGTAGATAGCACAAATGGCTCAGGAGTTACAGTCATTTGAATGATGTAAAGTGTGAAATGTAGCTCCGGAGAGACTGCCGTTGTTAAAGGGTTAACAATATTATGTGCGGTATTAAATGTGTTGTGTATTTGTAGATCCACTGTGACGTGTAAGTTGTGATGCGTAATGTGGAAATACTGAACTGAGGGATAATATTGTTAAAACTGTACATTTTTCTCAAGAAATTTCAGGTTGTTCATGTTTTCTTTCTTTCTTGCAATAAAAGTGCCTGAAAATTTGTTTTTTGCCAATTCTTCTACACCTTTGTTTTCAGTAAGAGCTTAACTTTCAATATTTGACCATTATTCATCATTATTATAAATAATGAATGTTTAAAATGGTGTTTTTTAGTAAAAAAGAAAAAAACGGACTTGAAGTTTTAGCGTATTTATCATCAGAAACAACTGCAAATGTCCATAATGAAACTTTGCGAGATTGCAAAAATAAACTTTCACCTATTTTACATCTACTCAAACATACTTTCAGGTCTTTAACATTCAGTATTCATATTATAGCTTCATATTTTTTATTTCCAGGTTTTTTTTACCCTGTGTAGAAGTCACTGAAACTGTTTATTTCTACTTGTAATAGAGTCCCAGATACATTGCTGCCGTAAAGTGTTATATAGTGTCAGAAAGCTAAGGATCTCACCTTCCCGATGCAGTTTGAATTTTGTGGATAGCACAAACAGCTCAGGAGTTACAGTCATTTGAATGATGTAAAGTGTGAAATGTAGCACCGGAGACACTGCTGTTGTCAAAGGGTTAATAATATTATGTCTGGTACTAAATGTGTTGTGTATTTGTAGATCCACTGTGACGTGTAAGTTGTGATGCGTAATGTGTAAATACTGAACTGAGGGATAATATTGTTAAAACTGTACATTTTTCTCAAGAAATTTCAGGTTGTTCATGTTTTCTTTCTTTCTTGCAATAAAAGTGCCTGAAAATTTGTTTTTTGCCAATTCTTCTACACCTTTGTTTTCAGTAAGAGCTTAACTTTCAATATTTGACCATTATTCATCATTATTATAAATAATGAATGTTTAAAATGGTGTTTTTTAGTGAAAAAGAAAAAAACGGACTTGAAGTTTTAGCGTATTTATCATCAGAAACAACTGTAAATATCCATAATAAAACTTTGTGAGATTGCAAAAATAAACTTTCACCTATTTTACATCTACTCAAACATACTTTCAGGTCTTTAACATTCAGTATTCATATTATAGCTTCATATTTTTTGTTATTTCCAGGTTTTTTACCCTGTGTAGAAGTCACTGAAACTGTTTATTTCTACTTGTAATAGAGTCCCACATACATTGCTGCCGTAAAGTGTTATATAGTGTCAGAAAGCTAAGGATCTCACCTTCCCGATGCAGTTTGAATTTTGTGGATAGCACAAACAGCTCAGGAGTTACAGTCATTTGAATGATGTAAAGTGTGAAATGTAGCACCGGAGACACTGCTGTTGTCAAAGAGTTAATAATATTATGTCTGGTACTAAACGCTTTGTGTATTTGTAGATCCACTGTGATGTGTAAACTGTAATGCACATGTGTAAATACTGAACTGAGGCATAATAATTTTGAAATTGCACATATTTTTCTTAATAAATTTCAGGTTGTTCATGTTTTGTAGTAAAATTTTTATTAAAATTTAAATTTTTCACATTAAAAGAGAAAAAAATGTAGTTATCATTATTCATCAGTTATTATGATAGTATTGTACTGGTCTGACCCACTTTAGATCATGTGACCCCTGAACTAAAATGAGTTTGACTGTTTCTCGTTGTTAATATCTTCAGTGTCATTTTTCCACTTCACAAATTCATCCCATGGACCGGTTTGGACCCTTTGGCGGGCCGGTTTTGGCCCCCAGGCCCTATATTTGATACTCTATAATAAGTTTTGGCCTAGTCCTTTTACTTCCACAAACAGATGTTGTCCAGCCGGTAGGGACAGATGTACTGGTGGACATAACCAGTGCAGCCCATTTTTTCCCCTCACAGTTTAAGTCACTGTCCAAACAGGATTAGTGCCAGCTTCCAAGTGTCAAAGCAATTACAACAATGACATCAGCGTGGTTTGGGGGTTATGGCTGATGGGGTGTAAATGTCTGCTGAGTTGAACGCCTACGAGCTCTCAGTCGTCGCCGCCCACTCTCCGCTTCCATCTGCTCCTCTTTCTGATGCATCAGATTGAACAGGTTTTGACAAAAGATGCACCAGCCCATCAGAGTCATGGCAGTTTGAACTTCTGGGCAGATTAAAGCTGGCGGTTGGTCATCAGCTCCCCCGGCACTATGCTTTATTTCCACTGTAGCGTTTGTGTTTTTATAATGGGTACAATCAGCCTTTATCTGATTAAATAGATGCAGTAGACGCTTGCATTAAACTAACGCTTTATCCAGTCAAACCTTTTATGGTAAAGCTTAGGAGTCTGTAATGTAAACGTCCGTTTTTACCGTACTTTCTTATAATCACCTTTTTAGCCACTTCATATAACCTGATACCCCATGTGTTATATATCAAAATGTACAAAACATTCTTAACTATTAGTAGAATAATGGTCTCGTATATACTGAAACACTAGGATGAAAATTCTGGGCCTTGAAGCTGAAAAAT
The DNA here is from genome assembly GCF_902148855.1 of Sphaeramia orbicularis. Lineage (NCBI taxonomy): Eukaryota > Metazoa > Chordata > Actinopteri > Kurtiformes > Apogonidae > Sphaeramia > Sphaeramia orbicularis. The sequence continues at coordinate 23,410,871 of NC_043978.1, read as the reverse complement.
TAGCATTCTGATGCTGAAAAAAAAATCATATTTTTGGCCAAATTGTGATATCTATGACCTTTACTCTCCTAACTCTGCTGCTTCATTTTATGCAGATATCACAATTTGACCAAAATATGTCTTAGGCAATTATGTTATGAGGCTAATGATATGAAAAATAGCCAAATATATAGATAAGCAATGTCTAAAACATTTTTTTTTTTTTTATCTTACATTCAAGAAATGCAAAACTGACATGAAAGGACACTGAATTCTATAGGTTTTTTAGGGGCTACAATATCTGAAAATAAGAAATTAATTATTTTATTCACCGTAACAGCCTGTTTCATATGGTCACCTGTCAGTCATAGAACATTGTACCCAATTAAACCTTTTATGGTAAAGCTTAGGAGTCTGTAATGTAAATGTCCGTTTTTACCGTACTTTCTTATAATCACCTTTTTAGCCACTTCATATAACCTGATACCCCATGTGTTATATATCAAAATGTACAAAACATTCTTAACTATTAGTAGAATAATAGTTTCATCTATACTGGAACACTGAGATGAAAATTTTGGGCCTTGAAGCTGAAAAATTTGCATTCTGATTCTGAAAAAAAAAAGCCATATTTTTGGCCAAATTGTGAACTTTACTCTCCTAACACTCCTGCTTACTTTATGTAGATATCACAGTTTGGCCAAAATTATAACTTAGTCAGTTAGGCTATGAGGTTAATGATATGAAAAACAGCCAAATACATAGATAAACAATGTCTAAAGTATTTTTTTCTTTTTACTTCATGTTCCAGAAATGCAAAACTGACATGAAACAACAATGAATTCTATCAGTTTTCTAGGGGCTTCAATATCTTAAAATGAGATTTTTTTTATTTTATTCACAGGAACAGCTTGTTTCACATGGTAGCCTGTCAGTCATAGTGTTTTATCCAATCAAACCATTTATGGTAAAGCTTAGGAGTCTGTAATGTAAATATCCATTTTTGCCATACTCTCTCATAATCACCTTTTTAGTCACTTCATATGACCTGATACCCTTTGTGTTGCATATCAAAAAGTACAGAACATTCTTAACTATTAGTAGAATAATGGTTTCATCTATACTGGAACACTGGGATGAAAATTTTGGACCTTGAAGCTGAAAAAGTAGCATTATGATTCTGGAAAAAGAGGTGCAATAACTTGTGAAAACACGCATTTACTATACGTAAATGGCAATTTGGAGATTACAGATTGGTTTAGCAGTTTGTTTTGTTTACAAAACTAGCATAACTTATTGTTAGCCTCATAGCATAATTACCCAAGTCAAAAATTTGACCAAATTGTGATATCTACCTAACTTTACTCTCCTAACACTGCTGCTTCGTTTTCACAATTTGGCCAAAACTATGACTAAGACAACTGTGCTATGAGGCTAACAATATGAAAAATAGAAAAATTCATAGATAAACTATATCTAAAATATATATATTTTTTTTACTTTATGTTCAAGAAATGCCAAACTTACATGACCTGGGACACTGGGATGAAAATTTTAGGCCTTGAAGCTGAAAAATGTGTATTCTGATTCTGAAAAAAAAAACTGCAATAACTTGTGAAAACACACCTTTACTATGTGTAAATGGCAATTTGGAGATTACAGATTGATTTAGCAATTTGTTTTGTCCACAAAAGTAGTGTAACATATCGTTAGCCTCTTAGCATAATTGCCTAAGTTAAAATTTTGGCCAAATTGTGATATCTACGTTACTTTACTCTCCTAACACTGCTGCTTTGTTTTATGCAGATATCCCAATTTGGCCAAAATTATGACTTAAGCAATTATGCTATGAGGCTAATTATATGAAAAATAGCCAAATATATAGATAAACAATGTCTAAAATATCTATTTTATTATATTGTGTTCAAAAAATGCTAAACTCACATGAAACGACACTGAATTCTATCAGTTGTCTAAAGGCTACAATATCTCTAAATGAGAAATTAATTATTTTGTTCTCAGGAACAGCTTATTTCATGTTATCCAATCAAACCATTCATGGTAGAGCTTAGGAGTCTGTATTGTAAATGTCCATTTTTACCATATCTGCTTATAATCACCTTTTTGGCCACTTCATATAACCTGATACCCTATGTGTTGCATATCAAAATGTACAAAACATTCTTAACTATTAGTAGAATAATGGTTTCATCTATACTGGAACACTGGGATGAAATATTGGGCTTTGAAGCTAAAAAAATTGTATTCTGATTCTGAAAAAAAGTGCAATAACTCGTGAAAACACACCTTTACTCTGTGTAAATGGCAATTTGGAGATTACAGATTGATTTAGTAATTTGTTTTGTTCACAAAAATAGTGCAACATATCGTTAGCCTCATAGCATCATTAAAAAAAAGTCACATTTTCAGCCAAATTGTGATGTCTACATAACTTTACTCTCCAAACACTTTTACTTCATTTTATGCAGATATCACAATTTTTGACTTAGGCAATTATTCTATGAGACTAACAGTATGAAAAATTTAAAACTTCATAGATAAAAATGAAAAATGGACAAATGCATGGATAAATGATCTCTAACATATATTTTTTTTTTTGCATTATGTTCAAGAAATGCAAAGCTGACATGAAACGACACTAAATTCTATCAGTTTTCTAGAGGCTACAAAATCTAAAAATGAGAAATTAATGATTTGATTCACAGGAACAGCCTGTTTCCTGTGGTCGCCTGTCAGTCTCCATGTCAATATGGAAAAACATGGGAAAACGTCTGTAACGCCTGGGATGCGCTGTCTGCTTCACCTCATGCTGGGATGCTGTGTGTCGCTCGCGTGCATGTGTTCACACCGGCTGCGTGTTTACTGTTGACGCAAGCTGTCAAACCTGCTTCCTACAATGAGAATCCCACTGATATACCACCAGCATGACTTCATTTTGCCATAAATGCGGTTTTAAAGAAAAGTATTTAAGCCGTCACGTGATGTTCTTTCAACATTGGAGCAGCAGCAGAGACAGAAAAAGAGACACAGTACAAAGACAAATATTCTTTTCACAGCAGTGACGCACTCTGTTGATGTCACTTACATAAAAATAAGTGATATCAACAGAGCTTTGGCCACGAGTTGCTTACCTCACACGTGGAAAATAAATGTGTGTCCTATTTTCTGAATGAGATGCTTGACACACACCTGACACTGTGGCCGCTCCAATCTGTTAACATGGACAATGAAATAAAAATCAACACATAACATGACCACTATGTGCAGGAAACCCATGCATTCATTTATTTGCATGTGATTTTGCAACAGACTGAAGGGCTGGAAGGTATCCTCTGACATATATCAAAATTGATCGAAGTTGCCACAAGGTGCAACCACTGGCAACGTATTATGTATGGCAACATTAAAACTTAACTTATAAAGCAGTCAACTAATATCACAATAACACTTAATTTCAACAATGACATGTATTACCAGTATGATTATATTTTGCCATAAATGTAGCTTAGAGTTCAGGCAATCATGTGGTTTTCATTCAACTCAGTAGCGGCAATAGAGAGAAAAAAAGGGATTACACACACAAATAGTATTTTCATATTGGTGACAAATGTAATGAAGACTTTAAAACTATAGAAAGTAAAACATGTCACTTGTGTAGAATATTGACAATAACATGTCAATTTGAACATCAACAGAGCTTTTTTGCCAAGTGTGCGTTGTATTTTCTGAATGTGATTAGAGACACACCTGGTACAATTTGTTAAAATGTGCAATAAAATTCATATTGACACAAAACACAACCACTATATGCATTAATTTGTTAGGTAACTAGTGGGTTCGACGCCTAACACTGTAGTATCTTGGTCATAATACATATGTTTTGCATGCAATTTTGTAACACAGTAATAGATTAGAAGGTACTTTATTTATTGATATGTTAAAGTATTGATCCAAGTTGAGAGAAGGTGCAAACAATGGTAAGCTAATAGCTAACACATAACATAGCATAGCGTAACGTAACATAGTGTAGCAAAACGTAATGTAATGTAACATAGCACAACGTAACGTGACATTACACAGCGTAACATAGCATAACATAATGTAGCCTAACATAATGTAGCCTAACAATGTAGCATAACATAACGTAGCGTAACGTAACATAACGTAACGTGACATAACACAGTGTAACATAGCATAACGTAACATAACATGGCCTAACAATGTAGCATAATGTAACATAGCATAACGTAACATAGCATAACGTAACATAGCATACCGTAACGTGACATTACACAGCATAACATAGCATAACATAATGTAGCCTAACAATGTAGCGTAACATAACGTAGCGTAGCATAACATAACGTAACGTGACATAACACAGTGTAACATAGCGTAACGTAACATAACATGGCCTAACAATGTAGCCTAACAATGTAGCATAATGTAACATAGCATAACATAACATAGCATAACGTAACATAGCATAACATAACATAGCATAACGTAATGTAGCCTAACAATGTAACGTAACATAACGTAGCGTAGCGTAACATAACGTGGCCTAACAATGTAGCCTAACAATGTAGCCTAACGTAACGTAGCGTAATGTAGTGCAACATAGTGTAAGACTTTGAAACTATAACAAAATCTGTTATTTATGTAAAATATTGAGAATAATCAGTTTAACCATCAACAGTTTTATCATAAGCTGCTTATGTCACATGTGAAAAACAGGTGTTTGTTTTCATACATGCAAGAGTGTGTCCCAGGTGTAACACCCCAGTATTTTGTTCACAACATCCTATATCTGAAACTATTTGCATGTCATTTTACAACACCAAGATAGAAGGGAGCTTATTTAGTAGTTTTTCAATATTGATCTAAGTTGCTGCAACGTGCAACCAGTGACAAGCTAATATGACTGATAATGTAAAAACTGAACATTAAGTCGCAAACTAACGTTACATCAGCTACCATTGCTTCATTTATTCATTATTTAACTTAAATACATTTCCTTGCCTATAAACATATCAGACTGTTCTATTTTCATCCACACCGGTGGTGAAAACAACAAATCCCATGATTCCCTGCTACTTCACGTCAACATCTAGTACTTGGTTTGCCATTATTTGAGGAAGACACCGCTGATGTTTATTTAAATGCAAGTAACTGTCTGGAATTAATAATAACAATAAAACCCTACCTTCTGTTCCCCTTTAATCCTGAAGAACATCATAATACCAGTAACTTTCCAAAGGAATACTTACACATGCAGACTGAACATCTAATGCTATCAGAGACAGCAGAATGTGCCTTTCCCCTCTCTATGCTAATGCTAATCTAACATCCTTGAACGTTCATGTGTCGCTGTGAAGAATAGAAGCATTTCCCGATATATTCTATGGGGGAAGTAAGTTCATCAGTTGATGAAAAATGAATTGATGAAAAAAAATGTACCTTGAGTGTCCTGGACAAATACATCCATAAGCCACTTACATAGATAAGCTAAGTGGCAAACCTTACTCACTCCTTTTAATATGCTTCACTGGTGCTCAGAGAAAGAGGGAAAGCAGTACAGATATGACGTACCCTCTTGCTCCCCCTCATTAATCTTAATAAAACAATTGACCCCTGAATAGCTTATTCTTGCCCTGGACCATTAGGCTGCATGACTGAGGCTTTAAATATTAAGCAGGCTTTGTAAAATTTGATAAAATGTTTAGTAAATGGCATAAGGCACAGTACACCCCTGAGCTTTTTCTCTTACCCTTGTGTTGTAAATGATAGATATGTTTTTATTAGGCAGAATGCTGTTTTAAGCAGCATTGTGGTATTGATATTTGCCTTCAACTTGCATGATTTAAGAGTGCAGACACATGCGAGCCCGACAGGCTTCTACCTCCGCTACCTTTCACGACTAACTACTTTGACGTAATGTCGCAGTGGGTTTTTCGTGATTTAAAACCCGGTGTGCTTCCCCCCCAGTGCATGTAAGGATTCTATGCCTTTTTATTGTCTGTGTAATTCTGCACTATTTTTGCCCTTTTGCCCCTTCAGACTGTGGCGACGGAGCACAGTACACCACACAATATACAGTAATTTGTCTCTGATTAAAATTTCTGCTGAGCTTTGAAGCCCATACTAGTGTTCTGTGCTGAAGTGGTCTTCCTCGTCTGGTAAAAATTGAAAGCCTTTTCATCTCAGGGGGCTTAAAGGGTCAAAGGAACACCAAATAACCCTCCCTGTTGTGTTTCTTTTTTTTTTCCTCAGAAGCTTGTAACAAACTGCACCTTTGTCGGACGTGGCCTCTGTCAGGCCGGGGCTGGGGGGGACTGCCCTCAGGTTCAGGCTTTGGAGACCCTGTCAGCTTCAAAATGGGGTCTGCTTTATTTCACCCCCTGACCTTAAGCCCAAAAAGAGCCACGCAGGAAAAACAGAGAGATATATGATACATCAAGGCCTAGTGAAACTCTGTGGCTGGGAAATGAGGAAGCTGCAAACTGCAGAGTGAGCAAAAAAAAATGAAGGGGTTTATTGTAACGGGGGGGTTAAGACTGCAATTCCTATTTCAGTTTGAATCAAGGTCCCAACATTGTGTGATGTAAGTCAAGAAGTTTTGTCTTTTGATAGTTATTTCCTCCATGCACGTTGTATAGAAACACATTATTGTATTGTTCCCACCCTGTAAATAACCTGATATGAAGGTGACGACGTCTATCACAAGCTTTGCATATAATTTGCACCTTCCTCACTTCCAATAATTTACAAATAGATAACTAGATGACACTGAAACAGAAATGAGGTAAATTCATTAAACAGTCTGGTGAACTGAGTGGCATCCAATTTTCCTGAAGAGTAAATTTAAAGCTAATGAAGTACAATAATTGATAAGAGCTACAAAAGAAAATAATACTTGTTTGTTTCTGAATTAAAAATTGATGAAACCATTAGATTTTGGATTCTCTATTTTACGGGATGAAATTGAAATCCGTGTATAAATTCTCAACTTTGGAGCATCTGCATTAAATGAATGAAATTGATTGACTTGGAGATGTTGCTGCATAGCCAATCAATCTAAAGAGGGACAACCCAGGGGGCGTCCATGGGGATGCAGAGAGGAAGGGCCTCCTTTTGTTTTGGGGCCCCGATGTCAGCTAGTCCTTGACCTTGGGGTGAGGGGAGGGTGGGGTGTGGGGTGGGGGGACTAGGCCTCCTCACTCAGGCCTCGGTGAGAATACTGGGACAAGGGGCTTGGATGCTCAATATGGGAGAGCCGGGCTTTCAAGCTCAGGGTCACGGGGTCAGCATCAATGCTCAGGAGTATTAATGAGTGACCTTCGGAAAATGGTGGAGGAGGACAAGGGGGTGGCGGAGGGGAGGAGGTGGGAAAAAAAAATGGAGGAAGGGGTGGGTGGGGTGAGTGGCAGGGAGAAAACTGTAAAGCCCTGAGAGAATGGAGGCTGAGACCTGTTTCTCCAAGATAACAGAGATTGGCCTATGAAAATGCATCCATCACAAGGCCACTAAGCCAGAGCCTTCTTTTGTGCGTCCATGTAGCCCCTGTCGGCTGAGAATGAGGGCTGTGGGAGGAGGAGGAGGAGGAGGAGGAGGAAGAGGAGGAAGGGGGAGGGCAGTCAATCTGTGGAGATGGAAGCAGGGGTTAGAGGAGAGGGGTGAAGGCAGGGAGAAAAGGGGTAAGGGAGGGAAGGGTCGCTAAGGCCAGCCTTGCGTTTGGACAAGTGAAGGGGAACGCTCCATTGCTTATTCAACAGGGAGCTGATCTCTAAGAAGATAGAGGCCCGCCCCTCTTTTGAAATGGGGGTGGGGGTATCGGCGTCCAACGCACATTTCTAATTTTGTCTGTGAGCTGTTTGTTGGTCGAGGGGTTGGAGACAGAGGGATGAGCTGATGATGGAGGGAGGTGGAGAGGACGAGCAAAAGGAAGTGCAGATGAAGAGCTATTGCTATAATGCACTTGGAGGTTAAAGGCTCGGATACTTCTCTTTCAATAAGGTCCGGGGTACGCTCCGAGAAAAAAAATAGCATCAAGTGCAAGTAACAATTAACCTGCTTTTATCCTTGACACTAATTAAATAGAAGATGCAACCGAAAGCTTTATTTTGGATTGATTTCAAGTTTATGCCTTAAGTTAAGGCCCTTGTAATAAGCATCAGTTAAAAGATAATAGGGGCCTCGTGAGTCCTTGTAAGATGCTTGTTAACACAATTATGGATTAATAAGACTGTGTAAGTGGAAATTTATTGTTAAGTTAGGATATAAACTTAACCATTTGTGCACTACTTAAGAATTTCAATTCCCTTTAGTTTTGTATTTTGTACTACTTTGTGTTTGCTATTGTTTTCCTTAATGTACTAATGCAACTATATAAAATAGAAGCGTCTATAGAGTCTTTGAGAATGTCATTAAATGCCTAGTGAGTATTCATACAATTACTTAATTAGTTTTTATCGATGCTGTTAATCGTGTAAATAATAATATTAAAAGCACAATTATAGTTAGATTTATAGACAACATATAATTAGTAGATAGAGAAAGCATGATGTCACCCATTGTTGTCTGAACTGCCATTTTAAAGCCGGTAGTTTGTCATGTGGTCATTGTCATTTTGGAGCCAGAAGTGACCAAATTTGGACCAACTAATTTGGGCGGAACTACAAATGGCTAAGGAGTAGAGGTGAGATAATGCTAAATGCTAGCGTCGTAACTGGGTTAAACAGTAAAATTAATCAAGCATTACAAGACAAAGAAATTTTACTATCTTTTTTAGTGGAACCACAACTTCCTGTCAGGAAAATGTGCCTTTTAATAAGTAACCAGGATTTAATTTGGCATGATACAGGCCTGTCAATCAACCTGATATCATAGACGTCAAAGCAGTCTATCTGACCTGATATTTAATTATCAGAGGAAATCAAGATGAATCATCAGATCACTTAGAGTGTCCAAATAAAACACAAGACCAGATAAAAAATGTTGACTTTGTATATTATTTTTGAGGAGAATTCAGCGTAAATCTATGGGAGTAAGGGCTTTATTAGCACCCCCAGTGGCCATCAGTGGTATTATAACTTAACGATGCTTCGACACGGGTTTTATTTTGGAACCAAGTTCGTTTCCCTTTGGTTCGACAATACAGTTCATTCATCTTCTGAACCTGCTTTATCCTCACTAGGGTCACTGGAGCCTATCCCAGTTACCTATGGGACTAGTCACCAGTTCATCACAGGGCTGACAAATATAGAGATGAACAACCAATCACTCTCACATTCACACCTATGGACAATTTAGATTAACCAATTAAAATATCAGTGTATGTCTTTGGATGGTGGGAGGAAGCCGGAGAGAACCCACGCAAACATGGGTAGAACATGCAAAATCCACACAGAAAGGTCCCTGGTTGGAATCGAACCTATGACCTTGTTTGAGGCGACAGTGTTAACCACTGCACCGACAAAACAGTTACATATGAAAATCAGGAATTTGTAAAAGTTCTCAAGTGGTATCTCATAAATGTTGTATAATTAACATATTTCTGACACTATTATTAAAGGTAGGGTAGGAGATCCTGGAAAACCAGTCCAAACCCAGTCCAAATACCTTTCTTCACACTTCCCCCGGACGCCACGCCTCCAGAGTACCAAACTGTACTTGCAGAGGTGGGAGAGGGGAGGGACAAACGGGAGTTGACTTTGATAGACATATCACCATTCAATCATTTCGATGGGCTGGTTAAAATGATTGGATGGTATTTTTTCAGTTCTGTCCATTCCACAAGTGACTAATTTTTTTTTTTTTTTTTTTTTTCGTGTTAGAGCATTTAATTAATTGGTTGCAATCGGAGTGTGAAGGGGATTTTAAGCAATATAGTAAAAAATGCTCTAGGAAAACATCTCCTACCCTACCTTTAACCCTCAGGGGTCTGAGGCTATTTTGGCCTTTTTGAGTACTTTTGATTTTGCCTTTATATACTATATAAAGAAATGTTTACCATACTCATGTTTGGTATCCTTTTTTCAGCACAACTTCATCTATCTCATCTGCCTATTATTTTTTCACTTTAACCAACTATATCAACATAAAAGGACAAAAAACACACAAAAAATATAAAATCCAATTTGAAAAATGTATATAATTTATTGGAAAAAAGTAACACAAAGACGCTTAACGAATATTTTCAAAGACTTTAAAAGTGAATATTGGTTCCAAATATTAGGTATATAAAATCAAGATTGTAATAAAGTAAAACTACACTCAGATATTTGACATAAATGCATATATTTATATATATAATTTATAATATAATTTATATTGTCATGGATTCAGACCTGAATTTTAAAAACCACATACAAACAATTACAAAGTCAGCTTACCATCACCTCAAGAACATTTCTAGGATTAAAGGACTGATGTCGCAGCAGGAACTTGAAAAACTTGTCCATGCATTTATCTTCAGTCGAGTTGACGACTGTAACAGTATCTTCTCTGGTCTGCCTAAAAAGTCTATCCGACGACTGCAGCTGATCCAGAATGCTGCTGCTCCAGTCCTCACTAAGACCAAGAGAGTGGACCACATCAGTCCAGTTCTGAGGTCTCTACACTGGCTCAGAGAATAGACTTCAAAATTCTCATACTAGCATATACAGCACTGAATGGTTCAGGCCCAAAATACATCAGAGACCTTCTAGTCCAGTATGAACCATCCAGACCACTCAGGTCATCTGGTGCAGGTCTGCTCTGGGTTCCAAAAGTCAGAACTAAACATGAAGAATCAGCGTTCAGTTTCTACGCTCCATATATCTGGAACAAACTACCAGAAAATATCAGGTCTGCTGAGAGTCTGAGTTCTTTTAAGTCCAGGTTAAAGACTCACCTGTTCACTGCTGCCTTTGACTAAAAGGATTTTGACTTCTTAAACTTTATATTCTCTTTGAAACTCTGCACTGCAACTCTTACTTTAATATGTGTGTGTTTTTATTTCTATTTTATTTTATTTTATTCTATTTTATTTTTTTGATTTTATGTGTTGTTTTAATCACCTTTTACATGTTTCTTTTATAATGTTCTAAATGTGTTTCTTTTTGTTTCTTTTATTTCAATGTCCTGTGTGAAGCACCTTGAATTGCCTTGTTGCTGAAATGTGCTATACAAATAAACTTGCCTTGCCTTGCCTAGGCGATTTCTCCAGTTTTCTCACCCCCCCGGTCCTCCCAGTTTCCGCATCCAGTTCAGGTGGGGGTCTTTCTCACCCTTACCTGTAACGCTAATGCAGTCTGTGGATTAGAATCCGCAGATTCAGCCAGTTTTTTCCATTTTGAAAAAGAACAAAAAATAACGAAGATATGTTAAGAAATATAACACTTGCTTTATATCGCTATAATAACGCTACATCGCTTGTTTCCTCCGGTTTCAAAACATGATATCTCAAATGAAAAGTGGGAAGAGTGTTTCAAGTCCGGACTTTCAAATGCAATTGTTCCCAGTGGTCTACGAGACTGGATTCCGACGCTATGATGTGTTGAAAATGTCATGTGATTCAGTCACGGGGCCGTGACCGTGGACCCCTAACTGAAATCGTCTTATTAACACATAATATTGTTAATAAGGCCTTATTTGAGCCTTCTTTCCTGCTTGCTAGCATACATTGCACAGACCTCTTCATATAAAGTCCTACCTTTTCCAAGTTGTTTTCTTGGCTCTTTCAAGTGTATATATATTCCACTTCTCTCCTCAGAGCCTTTTTAACACTTTTCCTTTAAATGGTGTCATTCTGAGTACAGTGCATCTCCATCTCCTTTTACATCTGAGATCAATGCTCTCTGCAGGAGTGTAGGAACAGGATTGTCTGCTTTACTCTGACTTGTGTGTTTCCTCCCATTACCTCCTGCACAAGAAAACATTCTCCCTTTCCTCCATGTCACTGCATGTTCACTTCCTGATGTGAAGCACGGGTTGACACATATGAGCAACAGAGGAGATATAGATTGTACAGATGGGGAGGGTGCCGGTCCCATGCATCTGCTGATGACTTCTATTCTGTATTGGAAGTGGCACGTTGACGCATTCAAATTAATGTGACTGCCTTCAACTTTTCGCTTTTTTTTTTTTTCTATCTCTCTCCTTTACCCTCAGGCTTTTTAATTTTCACTGGTCCTTCCCACAGCTTCCGTCCATCCTCGAGACAGATGCACCATAGGCGCTTTAAAGCTCAGTAATGTATACATTATTCATATCACTCCACAAAAGGTGCTCATTAAACTTTACATGGCCAATGGAATAGACAGCGATAGATTGAAAGTGTTTCTCGTATCACAAATGTCACAGTGGATTGACAGAGAAAGGAGAGAGCGTTGCTGGGGGTTTGATTTGAAGATGGCTTTGATTTAACTCTGGGCTTATTTGCATTCAGCTTTATCTGTCCTTCCTTTTCAGTTCAGTGTCTATTGTTTACGGAGCTTATGAAATGTGTGTTAAGGTAGCACACTGAAGTCATGGATACCAGCATGTGCACGGTTAAAACATTTATATGAGCCGTATAAAATATAAATCATACCTAAGCATAAATAACCCCACATTGCCAGTGAACAAGGAAATGGTCCAAAATGACCAAAAGGCATCATCATTAGATCTTCTCAGACAAGGACGAGCATCACAGGCGTTTCAGATCTCATCTAACCACTAACACCAGAACATTAAATGGGTTTCCATCCAAATTTCAACCAAATACGCAAAAGAAAATGCTTTTTATTTATTTAATTGTTTCAGTTCACTCCTATTGTGTGAATATTAGGACTTTGATGTGGAAAGGAAAAAACTGAGATGAATAAAACGCATGCAGTTTGACAGATGGTAGTGTTTGTAGATATTTGTTTTTATGTTCAGTTAATGGTATATTTTGCTGAAAAGACACTTTGTTTTTCAGTTTTCTCTGCCTTGATAAAAAAAACAAAAAATTGAATTGAAATTGAATTTACTCATCTTTCTACCAACACACATGATCTGTGAATTAAATATAGGAAAATACCTGATTTTAACTAGAAAATCCAAAATATAGAGGATAATATTATAATAATTGGTAATAAATCACTTAACCCTCCGGTATCCTATCCAGCAAGGCCCTTACTTAGCACCAAGTGTGCTTTTTTGGCACACTTGTGGAATAATGTCAAAAAATTCTTCATACAGTTTGTTTTTAATTCTTTTACACTTTTTCCTATTTTAGCAACTTGAGCCGTAAATAAAAATACCAAATACTCAATAATTGTCACATTTTTTTAACCCTTTAAATGCCGTGTTTGTAATGTAAACAAACCATTTTTTTGGATGCAAAAAACACAAAAAATTTTTTTCAATATACTACATAAAAAGTGGATTACATATTTGATTTTTGCAGCCTGGCATATGTCAATGATTAACTCCAACATTGGTTAATTTGCATTATTATTTTTGGTGCTAGGTCAAATGTACAAAAATACTAGCATCTGTCACCAAATGTGCGTAAAATGCACACCTATAAATCAAACGATTAAATATAATATATTGATTTATTTTTCTGCTCTAATTTGATTTTATTTTTGTAAATCAAGGTCAGCCCTTATTGTACATATCAAATGGAAGAAATAGTGCGTTTGAGGCACACTTGGCAGACAGATGCTAGTCTTGTAATTTTCTTTTGTTTACAATGTGAAAATTTTAGTTGGTGGCCAGAATTTTAAAGATCATGCAAAAATGAACAACTTTTGAATTCTTACCTTATTTAAATTGTGAAAAATATTATGAAGTTTTTTAACACAAAGTTCAAAGTGTGTCTAAAAGGCGCACCTGAATACCGGGGGGTTATAGGAGTGATATTTAGCTTTTTTTAAATGGAATTATGCATTTTAAAACATTTCCCTGTGGTCTACATAAACTGCAAATGCTATGCTTGGGTCTGAATTCTTCATTAATTCAACTCCACAGGTCCATCTTCAACAATATTTCTGAGTAATGACACCAGAAAGGTTGTTTTGAGCGCTGGCCCTTTAAATGGAAATGAGCCACTTCATGCTCCACCCCCTCCAGGTTGTTGGCTGTGCTGCTCTGTCCCATTCAACCAACAACTGAACATTGAAGGTAATCGGCTCAAAGTTTGGACATATTTACAGTTTTTACTACAACCGCTGCTGCTGACAAACAGTTATGTCGTACTCAGCGAAATGTTCATCGGAAGTCTCGACCTTATATATGCAAATGTCGTGATGTAACTAGTTATAAAATGTAACAAATTAAGACGGAATTAAAACAAGTTGTGTAAATTCACTCGATTTTTACCAAAATTAATATAAAGACAGCTTTGCAACACCTGGAGGGTTCAAATTAAAACTTTTTGAACTATTAGGGTCCAAATACACAAATAAATGAACCAAAGACTAATAAAAGTGGGTTTAGCAAAATATGACCCCTTTAAGAAAGGTTAGCTGTACAGAGAAAAATTCATTTGGAAATTGGCACATGTGGTATTTCATACATTACCAAACTATGTGAACTGATTGAGGAGGTGAGAGATGTAACCAGAGGCCTTTGATCAAACATTTTATTCATTAAAAAAAAAAAAAAAAAAAAAAAAAACTGAAGCTGGCCTTAACTTTGCCATTTCCACTTGCATAAATCAAAGCCTTTGTTGAGCACTTATCTTTGCAGCTCTTCATATGTGATGATGTTTCGGTACTGTTTTCCTATATGTATTTGCTAATATGTTTTGTCATTAGTGTTACTTTATTGTATTAATTCACTTCTCATGCACATATGTAGACACAAACACATTCATTGCAGTTATTCACATTCATCTTTTATCGATACACTGACTTTACCACCTTTTGGAAGCACAGTTTTCTGTATTTGTAGCATTTCAAGTTTTTTTTTTGTTTTTTTTTTTCTTCTGCACAAATTGAAAGTGTATATAAAAACATCTATGGAAACACACTTGACAGGCTTGTGCCAAAAAACATCAAACACCTGGAATAACTTAAATTTACAAAGATAACCCCCAAAGTCAAGTGACAGATACGCCCAAAGAAAATGTCACATCACAAATCTTCAACAGGTTTGGCAAATCCTCTGAAATCTGTAAAGTAACAGTTCAGCTGTCTTTGCAAGTGCTTGAAGACTCTTCTCTCCCTTTTTTTTTTTTTTTTTTAAACATTGTGCCTGACGTTAGCGAGACCTGCATGCTAATCAAGTATAACACTATCTTATCAAGCGTAGCTAATTGTCATGTTATTGTAGATGCATCGACTGCAAAATGATGTTTCAACCGTTGGGCCCCTCGCAAAAAACACTGGACTGTATGATGAGAAAACCCGTAAGTCACAAGTTATGACCCCTTTTATTAGTACATTGTAAATAAAACATTCTAATCATGATGGTCGTTTAATAATTTCATCTAAAAATCACCTAATGCTCTCATCATTTTTTAAGGCCCCTGTCACTCATTAGTCATTTTTAGACCCGTAGAATTGTCCTAATCCTCCCTCCCCCCACACATACTCGACCCCAACACCACCTCACCTCTAGTCGTGGCATGAAATATTCACAGGTAATTGCCGGTGAACTGTCAAAACCCCCAATAAGGGTATTTGTCACAGTCCTACTTATGTTAAATACATATGTAAACATACAGCATGCACAACAATAGCGTAGTCCAGGCAGAGGCAGGTCTGTTCCGTGTGAAAGTTAGATGTATGGATATATGCATAAACCCCCACATCCAGTAATTCAACATCAGATGCATCTTTAAATCTGCTTAAACCCCAGTAGTATTTCTCACAACACAAGCAAGCTGCCATGGAGATGGCCCTTTGGGTAAGACCTACATGCTTTCCTTTTCCTTGGCGGGGGTCTCAGCAGAGCATGCATCCCTTAATAATACAACACTTAACCCTCCTGTATTGTCCATAAAAAGCTCGGTTGGCAGGTACAGTAAGCTGGTGAGACTAACAAAAGCTTGGCGTCGAGCTAAGAAAAACATCCACACAGGGAAATGAGCTGTCATTACAGTAGTAACGCAGGCTGCACAGCACTCAGGCACTCCTCTGTATGTGCTCATCTCCTCTGCTCGCTACCCCCAAGGTCCTCTTCTACTCATAAATACATAATTACGCCCACCGCCCGCCATGATGATTTCTGTTTTCATCAGCTGTCAGAAATGACCTGAATTACCCATCACTGTTTGACCCAAATGCAGCTGTCAGATATGTTAATCACAGCTTACATAACCAATCAAGCCCTCTTTCCTTTGACTTCAACGGTGTGTACGCTTGTGCCTGAAACACCTCTAAATAGCACCTGTCACCAACAGAACAAAAATACAGAAAGAAACGAATAAAAGAAATGTAAAAACTTGAAATGAAATATTTTGCATCCATAAATTAACCTTGACTTTGACGTCTCTCCGAGGGAGGCATGCTGAGCTGTACCTTTTAATGTTTAACATGACAGAAATGAGGAAAACAGGGAGCCTGATGTCGCTGAAAGCTATGACCTGAACTTATCCAACATGCGCAACGAGGAGGAGGAAAACAGGATAAATGTGAGCTTGACTATTCTTTTTCTGTCTCGCCAGAAATATTTCAAGAAGTAATTAAATATGTATTTATGTAGATATTGTCAAGCAAGGTAAACAATTTCCTTTTGATTTTCATTATTCTAGTCAAGTCAAAGTCATTGTATGTCTTTTGGCATAAAAAAATTCTGCCAGTATGCAGTGAACTGGGAAGACCCTTTTGGACATCTTGTCTTGCAGACTTAGTCCCTTGATGTTTAATGTTGTGTCTCACACCCCAACATAACCTTCTGCGAGTGTTTTAAAGTCAAGTGTGTTTGACATTTTCGTGTTTGAACCTATGTACCCAAGTCCAAGAAGACTGTTCTCTTTAGACAAAACACGACCGGGGTCACAGTGGGACTCGTAGGTACAAAACTGCACACTGGTAGCATTAATATTTCTTTGTAGCAAATTTATACAAGTACTCATAGCTGTAGCCATGAGAATTTACATCAATATATGATGACAAAATTATGTCCACATAAATTCATAGCCGGTGGTTATTTGCATTATGTGGAAGATGTTTGCACAGTGTAACTAACGGATCATTTTGTTAAAATATCAGTGATTCACATACATTACATTATCTCACTTTTACATCAGATGTATGTGTTTGTAATTAGACACAGAGTTTTATCGGTTAATCAAGTGTAATATGCGAGCGAAAAAAAACGTTGCTGTCAGCACGAGCATCACAGCAACAAGTTGCCGAAATGGCTCTTTGCAATGTTATCTCATTAGCACTAATTATAACAGATATCATCCTGTATTATTGTGTGAGCCAACATATCCTGAAGCAAAAGTCCTTCCCCCAACCCAACTCCTGTTTCCACATAACACTGGGTAGATTTCGCTCCGCTCTGCCGTCTTTTCTTTGCATAAACAGTGCCTGCAGTCAGAGTCTGCTCTGATCAAAGGGACAAATCTATCCAGGAGCAATCAGGTTGCTGTGCTAGCCCGGGCTGCTGACAACTCTAGGCTCTTTGATCAGAAATACATCATCTTCAGCAGCCTGCCTGCCTGGATGCCTTTGTCTGGGGCCAGGAAATAGGGGTAGTGATAGCTCCCTCTTGGTGCTCTTCTTCACTGCTACGCCTTTTGGCAGACAAGATGAAAGCTACCCCAATTATAAGTGAAAATACCCCCAATGAACTGAGCAGAGCTTCTGGGGTGCAGCAAGAGCCACCACCTCCCTATATCATCACTAAATCTCTATACAGTGTCTATGCATGATGGTACAAAAGATATTGTCAATTTCTCTTTTCTCTTTTCTGTCTTTCTGTGTGAAATGAGACTTTGGCTGAGATAGTGTGCCGGTGCAATTGAGGTCACATCCAAAAGCATCGGTCTCCCTCCTCCCAATTTAGTAACTGCAGATCTAATAACATGGTCTTGTCGGCAAGGAAAAAGAAAAGTGAATGTCTGGGCCTCTAAGCACACCTCCTTTCGCTCCCTTCTCCTTCTTTCAACCCCTTGACTGTGAGCTAAAGCGATTTTTTTTTTTTTTTTTTTCCTTTTCCATAGAGCTTGAAGAGGTGGAACAGGAGATGTTGAATGATGGACAGGTGTGCAGGCATTGTGCTGTTCTACTCTGCACTGAAGGAGATCATTGATTTGCATTACAGTCCCACACATAAAACACAAGCCTCCACACACATACACACACACGCCCCCATCCACATCTTACTGTTCCACCCCTATGACTGCACCGCCTCCCACATGGCAGCCCACACACACACACACACACACACACACACACACACACACACACACATACACACACACACACACACATACACACACACATACACACCCTGGCTCCTAATCAACCGCTGAATGTTTATCTCATTTCCTGTCTTTTATAGGGGTGGGGTGTTATCTCCAGCTTCTGGTACCACCTCACCTGGATTGACCTGAGAGGGAAAGCGATCATAGCTCCGCGAGGGCGTTACAAGCTTGCTCGGATGATGTCAAAACCATAGAGGGAATATGCACCCCCATGTATGAAATGAGGTTTTTAATGCAGGACCTTAAATCCATATGTGTAAGCAGGAAAGAATATGTGGTCTGAGTTTATCTGGCGTGTTCTTAAAGTTATAATAGTTTTGGATTTTTCCTTATTGTTTAGTTTTATTTAGTTTTGAATTTTTTTTCTTTACTTCAGTTTTAATTTGTTTTAGAGCAGGTTTGCTAGTTTTTATTAGTTTTGATTTTTTTTTTTTTTTTCTAAATGCTTCGTTTTAGTTTAGTTTTAGTATTAATCTTAGTTTTTTCATATCTTTTATTTTTTCTCCGTCGTATTCAAATAAATCCCGTACAGGACTCTGCTGCTTTCTCCCAACTTTAGTCTCCATGTTTCCAGGTAGAGTGGGGACCAGAAGACGACTCTAAACGACAAGTGACGGACTGTGAAGTGTCGTATGGTGCCGCTAGCTAAAATTGCTAGAGCGAAATAAATCAATTTCATATAAATCCGACATTAACAAAGACAAAAACGAAGGGAATTTTATCCATAATTTTTATATGTTTTAGTTAGTTTTGTAAGCACACCATACAGTTTCAGTTAGTTAACGTTTTTTCTTTTAATTATAGCTTTTCAATGATAGTTTTCGTCATTTCGTTAGTTTTTGTTAACGATAATAACCTTGGTTCTTACTACATTTCAATAATTAGAGTGATCTGCAATTATTAACTTAGTTGAAGCAGACTGGAGCACCAGCAACATGAGGGTGGAGGAAGCAGCAAAACAGATTTTATTCACCTAAAAACCCCATAGATAAAAACATATAATATAAATTTAAGTGATAGGGATGGACACAGTTTAAGATTAGTTGCTAACATTCCACCCAAAAACTAAATAATAACAACAATAATATAATAAAACTGACTAACCATGAGCTAGGAAAACCACATACAGTACATAATTTTTTTTTACATTTGAAACATATTAACTGATATAACATATTCAGCAATCGAGAAAAAGCAGCACTATGAACACCCCAAATACAAATTAGTCAACTCTTAAAAAAAGATACCGACTTTTTATTTATTTTATTTTTTATTTATTTGTAGGTCAAAACACAGTAATGTCCTGTCAGAGAGTGAATTTTAATTGATTGCCATTCCAACATTTATTCCAATATAAAGTAGCTCCTTGTTTTGGGTAATCCCTTATGGTCCAACTAAAGCTAAAATGAATTTAAAAGTAAAAATGTGGTTCATTTAGCAACACTAATCTGTCAAATTGTCTCTAAAATGTCCCGTCAGACAAATTTCAAATACCGTGTTTTGACCCTGATTTGCACATACAGATATAAACTAAAACAAATACATGTACATATCTCTCTTGGTAGAGAAAATATGCAGGTGAGGTTAGAAACCCAAAAGGCTTATAGAATGACCTCACCCTGACCTAGTTGTATTTTAAACGAAATCAAAGAATATCATTTGCATACCTTCTATGAAGTAGAGGGATAAATAAAAATGACAAAAGTAAAAGAAATGATGGTTATATATCTATAAACATCATTTCTTTCAATAACATGAAGAGTAAAAATAATAATAATAATAATAATAATAATAATAATAATAATAATAATAATAATAATAATAATAATAATGCTAATGCAATAATAGTAGTTGTAATGGTAATGTACTATGCTTATCATATTGACTCATCAACTAATTTATTTGTGCAGATTCCTATTAGGTGTCCACTATGGGTTTGCACTCTTTTATATCTTACTTCTTATTGGTACAAAACTGGCCAGGTCATGATCTCAAACAAATCAGAACATAACCTGTCAATAAAAAATAAATAAATAAATAAAAAAGAGAAGAAACTGGTATGTAAATATGTGTTCATTATAATGATTAAAATGAACATTCTGCTCATTATTGTTTTCCATTTTGAATCCAGTATTAATGTATTCTGGGTCATATCCGAGCATGTTTAGTTGAGGAGGTTTTACAAGTGTACCATTCAGTTTCTGAGTGAATGTTATTTAGCTAGTGCAGCTTTTCCGCCATCAGAATCCGATCAGTTTGCAGTATTTGAAGCATTTCCGTTGCAGGTATAATATTCACTCAACATCAGAATAGAATAGAATAGAATAGAATAGCAAAACATAACATCGTATAACATCACATAACATAACGTAGCACAACATTACATAGCATAACATCGCATAGCATAACAGCATAATAGCTTAAAATAACATGGCATAACGTAGCATAGCATAATAACATGGCATAGCACAACATAACATAATATCAACTTTATTGTTATTGCAAAATACTTTTGTACAGTGCAACGAAATTTGGTTTTATTTTCTGCAAGGCGCTCAAGTAAGTTAGACACATCAATTAAACAAATAAAAAAAAAAACAATGCAAGTGTAAAAAACAGTCAAATAAAACTTTTTTTTTTTTTTTTAACGTATCTGCTGTAGAAAATGGCATAGATGCGCGGGGTAAACTATTATGACGTCGTCTTTAGTGCAAGAGCAGCTACAAATGAAGGCTAGAAGAGGATGAAACCTCAATCTTTTAGTTATAATTTCTGAAATTATACTTTCTAAGAAGTTTTTTTCAGATGTTTTTTTTTCAAATCTTTGGTCCATTTATCAAGACACAGACTTGAAAACTACCTTGGTCTTGGTATCCCTGTTCTGGACATGACGGCACCTTTATATATTGACGCAGTAATGATTGTAGCTCTATTAACTTGTGCTCTGTATGATTACATGTCATCATTATGGTATGACTTGGATCCTGTGTGAAGGTGAGTCTAGAAATAGTATCTGATAGTATCTGGTGGTCCTGCTTTCATGCAGAGAAAATGGAAAAAAAAAAAAAAAGCCATGATGAGTCAAAGTGAGTTGAACTGATACCAGTGGAAAAGAGGCATCAGATACTAAACCTTCTCCCTATATGAAATGAAATGTTCTATTACATTTTTTCCATGTAAGAACATAGTGTTTTTTGCTTCAAATCTGTGGTCAATTTATGATGATAGAACTGACTTTTTGCTCCGAAATGTTCAGAGATTTCACGCTAGCTTGGTTCGGTATTCTACGTTGAGGCATAATGACACGTACTTACTGCGGTGATTTTGGATCAACCTATTCACGTCTACTATGACTTCGTCCCACTTGGAACCTCAGTGAAGGTGATACTAGAAATAGTAGCTGGTGGTCCCTGGCGGTCTCTGCTCTGAGTAGAAACGCTGAAAGAGTCTTGATGAGTCAAAGTGATTCAAGTTGATACCAGTGGTGGAAAAGAGGTGAAACAGTCACACATGTTTCAAACTGGTGATGCATTTTGAAACTAAAATCTAACTGAAGGTTGAAATTATGCATTTTAATTCAGTTTTTTTTTTTTTAATTCTTGGTTCTTAATTACCCCCAAAAACACAGTCAATATAAATAATTAGGCAGCACCACAGCCTAGGTGGCGCTAAAAGGACTACAGGCGATAGGAATTGTAATAAAAGGTCAAGGTCAAGTTTACTTTTAACCTACTTTTAATAATAATAATAATAATAATAATAATAAACTTTATTTGTATAGCACCTTTCATACAGAAATTGTAGCCCAAAGTGCTTCACATTGATTGAAAAAATACAATATTAAAATACATTAAGATTTGATTATACATCAAGAAATAAAATGAAATTTGAGAGAAATACAATAAAATAAAAATAGAAACAGCGCACATTAAAATGTTTGATTATACATAGAATTTTTGAAGTGCAAGAAATAAGATGAAATTTGAAATACAATAAAATAAAAAATAAAAACAGAAATACAATAAAATAAAATAAAAATAAAAACAGCGCACATTCCTGGTTCCTGAATTGTGACCCCATTTTATCTCCTTTCAAAGGCTAATGAGAATAAAAATGTTTTTAATTTGGTTTTAAATATATTCAGTGAACTGGCTTCTCTAATGTCTTTTGGAATTGTATTCCATAACTTTGGTGCATAGTTAGTAAAGGCTGCATCCCCCATTTTCTTTGTAATACTTTTGGGAGTCGCTAGTAACCCTGCGTTTGATGACCTCAGTGTTCTAGTTTGTACATAATCGATCCTCTTTTAACCTCCACATTTGTGAACAAGAGTGTCCCAAATTTATACAAAAAAAAAAAAAAAAAAGAAAAGAAAACTGTCCACTGCAAAGGACGTTCCATAAAAATTTTAAAAACTGCATCTGAAAAAACTGTTGCATCATGATGTTTCCAATATAGGCACGTATTTAATAAAAAAAAATTTAAAAAAATAAAATAAAATAAAGCTTGTACTTTGCTGACATTTTCTGGGTCTTAGGAGGATATAGCACATTTAAAACAACGAAAAGTGCCCAAAGTGCTGTGCAAAGTTGTCGATACAAATGCAAGATATGTTAAAACTAGTAAAGTACGAATAAATACAAGATATATTAAAACTGATTAAAAAAAAACAAATACACAGTAATGAGATAAATACCATCTAAAGCCACATTTCCACCATGTCTAAACGTGGTGCAAATGAAAAAATGCTCCGCAAGACACAAAAACAAATGCATAATCATCAAATGCTCTGCAAATAAAGAAACTATGCAAACCAAGAAAACATCTGCAAATGAAAAACGCTGCATAATCAGTCACTACAACAGAAGTGCTCCAAACCTGTAGGGGGCAGCATTTATAAACAACAGACAAGTGTTAAATATAGCAAATAAAAGTCACAATATTAAGTCAAAATATTAAACCATTGAAAATCATCAAAAACAATGGTTATGCAATCAAGTCCTAACTCCTGTGTGTATCATGTGACTAAAACATCTTTTTTTTCTCCCATTTACTTATAATGGGCGAAATTTCACATGTCTATAAAACATCAATTTTGTTTCAATTTACTTCAAACTTGGCACATATATAGAGGCAATGGATATGTTGACATCAGCACACGCATAGACATGATGACATCACCTGGATCAATGCTAAAATAAGCTACAATATGTGCGAGGGGCGGGGTTTGTTGTGCCTGGTAAAACTATTGGTTGAATTCAAAGCAAATTGGGTTTAGATTGCCAGTGACCCAGAATAGATCTCATTACATTTCGGGAAAGGTAGGTTAAAGTTAAACAATTTTTATGAATTTTTACAATTATTATTTTTTTCCCATTTACTTATAATGGGCAAAATTCCAAATTGCTATAAAAATGTCAATTTTAACTCAATTTATTTAAAACATTGCAGGGATATAGAGATTAATTTTAGACATCACCCCGCAAAATATCTAAGTGATAGCTTGTTTTGGAAATTTTTTGTTACATTTTTTAAAATCTTTTTCTTTTCCCATTTACTTACAATGGGCAAAATTTCAAATGTCTAAAAAAACATCAATTTTGTTTCAATTTACTTCAAACTTGGCACATACAGTTGTGGAAAAAATTATTAAACCATTGAAAGTCATCAAAAACAATGGTTATGCAATCAAGTCCTAACTCCTGTGTGTATCATGTGACTAAAACATCTTTTATCTTCTCCCATTTACTTACAATGGGCGGAATTTCACATGTCTATAAAACATCATTTTTGTTTCAATTTACTTCAAACTTGGCACATATATAGAGGCAATTGATATGCTGACATCAGCACACGCATAGACATGATGACATCAGCTGGATCGATGCTAAAATAAGCTACAATATGTGTGAGGGGCGGGGTTTGTTGTGCCTGATAAAACTTTTTTTTCTTTTGTTTCTTACCAGAAAAAATAACAAAGCTAAATTCTTGACCGTTTCAACCTGTCTTGTCCTGGATGTGTTTCATTATCTCTCTGAAACATCCAGTTTTGACGTCAGCAGAACAGTATACGTGCAGAAGGGAGCATGTGGGTTTGGAGAACTTGTCGGAGTTCAATGACTTATGAGTGATTCATAAATGCATGGTGTGTCCAAAAACATTTTTCCACCACTGTACAAATCAGCTGATACTTGGACACAAAAATGATAAAAAGCAGTTTAATAGTCTAAACGCACAATTCAGCAACTACCGTCTGGGATGTATTATGTGTTTAGGAGTGATTCTCTGAACTTATTGTATGTGGACTTCAGCCTTTGGTGACTTAATGCCTTGGCTCAAAATAATCAAACCAGTTCCAGTCTGAATAGATTACCCATCCATTTTTTTTTTTTTTTTTTTTTTTTCACTAATGTACAGAGAGAGGAAGAAAAAAACAGCATCAACATCCCGGGAAGCCTGTGCTGCTTAAAGGTGTAATCCCCTGCGTCAACAGCCTCAGAAGCATATCAGGTGTCTTTAAGCTCATCCACCTGTCAGTGAGTTCTTCCAGCAATTACACATCTGTCAAGTGTCACCTATCTCAGCTCTCACTGACAAGGGTTATGTCAAGCAGTCAGCCATTACGGCGGCCCAAATGGAGTCTGCATTGTTTAGAGCCAGTAGCAGGAAGTGGCTGCGGTATGGACGAGTGAGCAGGGTCTCCATAGTGTGACTGGGAAGCCGAGCTAACGGTTAGTTTTGGAAAAGGGGAGGGGGGAGTGGGATAGGATAGGATGGGGGAGTTTTATGTCCGAAGCTCTTTTTCTCACCTCTCCTCATATTTCTCAGAGTATGTTTTTTGTTCACTACACAGAGCCTTGAGACTCATCCGGGCTGGTTAAATCTTTGCCCAGGGCAACGGCTTTTATATGCATGAGCTTGATTTGACCTGTCTTGAGGCTATGAAGAGGGTTATGCAAAAGAGAAAATCAGGCAGAATATTAAATATGATATCAGGTTCAGCCTTCTCACATGCTTCAATATTGTCTTCCAGTCTTATTACTGGTTAAGCAGAATGTGTGTGTGTGTTTTAGGTTTAATTTCCCTCTGTATAACTTATAAGTTTAGAATTAAGTATTAGAAATTTTCCTAAAGACCAGAATAATTTCTAACACTAAATATCATCTTTTCCAAAGTAAAATTGGAAGGTAAAACTACAAGCTTTGCCAAATTAACCCAAATAGATTTCTCTCTATCAAAATTGTGTTTGTTTTTGTTATATAAAATGTCTAATATCTTCAAATATGTGTAAATGTAAGTCACCGCTTTAAGTAAAGTGCTGTCCTTAACCCATAAAGACCCAGTGTGACTTTTGTGGTAGTTCCCAAATGAAATTTTCTCTCTATTTAACCTTAAATGAGTTATCACCATTTATGATATTTTGTATTTTGGGAATTTTCAATGAAAATCAAGTATTTTCTTATATTTAATTTACTGATCATGGAGATATTCATAAAAGCTCAAATTAAAGTTGAAGGTAATTATATCCGAAACAGAGAAAAACTGATTTTTCGGTAAAGATATCATTAACGGAACATAAAATAAGTGTCTCCATCCAATGTCACTGATCCAACTCCATGGGTTATACTGGTGAATCAATGTTGTGGAAGATGACGGTGTTTCCACGGTAACTACGGAGCCTCTGAATGTCCAAATGGGTCATATATGATGACCATGAAAAGATGACAAACTGTATTTTACACCAATTATTTACATGTATTGATAGGATTAATGAATCAACAGGTATTAAACAGTTTAGATCAGTACATGCTTTTGGTCGACGGCAGATGTTTGGGTCTTTATGGGTTAAGTATAAATGTGTCCTTTATTTCCATGTGTGCATGTTTTTAACTCACTACACTACATCTCAGCTAATACGGACCATTCCCTCTGCTACATTTGTCTGTCAGCTTTAGTTATTTATCAGTTTATATTTCCCATCTCCCTCCTGTTTTCAATGAAACATGAGCAACAACGTTTTAATTCTATTTATTGGATTTCTGTTGTTTCCCGATTTAACTGCTGCTAAAGTCATATTTTCTCAGTTACACTGCAAATGTGGCCTTCACTTCAAGATATTCTGAGTGTAAATAAATGTTATAATAATATTACCATTCAGTAAGTGTGTTATTAACTGAAGGACTGCATATACCTTTAAATTTTTCTCCTTTTATCAAATAAACTCTTCAAAAACACTCTTATGAAATGAGTACTTTTCACTCAAATATTTGATGAGCTCATAGCGTAAGATGCATCGCAGTAAATTAAACCACTCAGAGGTACATACATGAGCTCAACCTTAACCCTTAGGGGTCTGAGCCTATTTTGGCCGTTTTTGAGTACTTTAGATTTTGCCTTCATATACTATATAAAGAAATGTTTATCATACATATGTCTGGTACCTTTTTTTTCAGCACAACTTCATCTATCTCATCTGCTTATTATTTTTTCACTGTAACCTACTATATCAACACAAAAGGCCATAAAACACACAAAAAATATAAAATCTGATTGAGAAATATATATAATTCATTGCATAAATAACACAAAGATGCTTAACGGACCTTTTCAAAGATTTTAAAAGTGAATATTGGTTCCAAATATCAGGTATATAAAATGAAATTGTAATAAATTAAAAGTATACTCTAATATTTGACATAAAAGCATATCTTTACAGGCGTTTTCTCTGGTTTTCTCCTTCCCTCCCACCGCCCCACCCCTGGTCCTCCTGGTTTCTGCATCTGGTTCAGGTGGGGGTCATTCTCACCCTTCCCTGTAATGCTAATGCAGTCTGTGGATTAGAATCTGCAAATTTGACCAGTTTTTTTCAAATAAATGGACAAAAAATGACAAAGATTTGGTCAGAAATATAACACCCCCCCACCACCACCACCTCATTTTCATATTTTTACTCTTGTTTGTTTGCTCCAGTTTCAAATGTCATATCTCCGGTTGTATTTGCTCTATCAACATCAAATAAAAAGTAGAAAAGTGTTTCAAGTCCGCAATTTTGAATGCAATTCTCCCTAGTGGTCTAGATGACCGATTTCAGATGCTACGACGTGTTGAATATGTCATGTGATTCAGTCACGGGGCCGTGACCGTGGACCCCTAATTAAACATCTACAATAATGCAGCAGTAATATAAGTCCAAAAACATCACTGATAGGGACTATTTTACCGTACAATGACTACTTTAACTTCCATATTGCTGATAATATTGATAATTTTTGGTGTTAAATGGAGCACATTTACATGCATCGCAGTATTTTCACACTTTGCTATTACTTAAGTAAAGGATCTGAATACGTCTTTCAGTCCTGCTCTCGGATCTGTTGAATATTTTAGCGTATATTTTACTCAAAGAGGATCATCAGATCGCGTCTCAACAGTGTGGCCTGTTGTAAAGTCTGTTAACACCCTGCCATTGTTGCTTTCTCAACTGAATTTTGTATCACAGGTGCCATGCTAAGTGTTAAAAGCTTTGCAAGTAAAAGAAAGAAAGATTGAATCTGGGTCACTTTAATGCTCTCGTCCGTCACACCACTACATTTCCTCAGGCCTAAGATGTAAGGCACATTGTCAAGTATTAATGAAGAAAACGTCCCTGTAGGGCTGGTGTTTGTCAAACCAAATTACATACATTCAGTCGGAAAGGTGAGGATTAATCTTTCAAATCCCTTCTGGATGTGTAGGATGCACCATACAGTCCCACACTGAAAATAACCCCCCTGATGCTGACGCGAATTGGCTGAGCAGAAGCATTGTGCTGTTATAGTATACATA
Organism: Sphaeramia orbicularis; assembly: GCF_902148855.1. Classification (NCBI taxonomy): domain Eukaryota; kingdom Metazoa; phylum Chordata; class Actinopteri; order Kurtiformes; family Apogonidae; genus Sphaeramia; species Sphaeramia orbicularis. Next base: position 23,382,655 of record NC_043978.1, on the reverse strand, counting down.
CTGCAGGATGTGATGCCAGTAAACTAGTGAATATGTTGACAGCAATACAGCACCCTCTATAGCAGCTGGTAAATATACACACACACACACTTAAACAAAACTGGGACAGAATACATTCTAGCGGTGTGCCAGAGACTGTGTGGTGTTTCCATTATTGTGTTTTCCATTTTTGGCTTTTTCGTCGAATGAATAATTCCGACTGGAAAATACAAAGGGGGTAAATATAACAGAGGAGACGCTCTAATTTTCAGCGAAGCTTTAAAATAATAAGAAAATAAAGAAATAAAGAAGCTGCATGACAATAACGTGTTGTTTAGGTGGTCATACAGAAGCTTTGTTGGGACTTGCAAATGCATGCAAATGTTACTTTTATATTTATTATAATCATATGAACAATGAAAGCATGAAAAAAAAAAAAAAACATGCTCACGCAAAAACAAAACAAATAAGAAAGGAAGGGGGAGAAAAAAAAAAAAAAAGACCCTCTAAACTCCATTCTAGTGCAGCCAGCTGTTTGTCAATAGCAGCATTTTTCTGGCAAAAACGTCCCTTTTCACAAACCGCTTTAGAGAGAGGGTGGAAGCTTTTGTCCCGTGTGGCAGTTTTATTTGTATGTGGAGAGCAAAAATAATTCTCAGTCAATTAAATGCCATTGATAATGCAGAGACGGGCTGCTGCTGCTGCTGCTGCTGTGAGAACGGCGAAAGCAATCCGCATCCTTCCTCATTTATGGCGAGGATTTGGTCTACCATGGGAAAGAAAGAAGCACTGGAGGTGGATCTGCAGAATTTCCCCCCCTTTCCATCTCTCCTGCTAGTGTCTTGCTGAGATTTAAATAAGCCTAAAGATTACTTGAGGGCCTTTAAATGCAAATTTTGGTGAGTGTGCAAAGCCCCTCCTGTAAACCTCAGCCTTATCATTTGCCTCCCAGATTAGGGCCTGTCTGAGATGGGAAGCTGGCTCCAGGCCCCCCAATAAGCTGCAGGCCAGGGGCCACTCCAGAGAGCGGGAGGAAGACGGAGGGTGGTGGTGGTGGTCGTAAGGGGGGGGGGGGTGGATGGTGAGGGAAGAAGCCTGCTATGGATATGTGTGCCAAGGTCACTGGTGGCTGCACTCACAATAATCAGCGAGTATCAGGAGACTTACATCTGGGGTTTGCTTATCTCGTTGTGTGTTGTTGTGTGCACATGCGGGTGTTTGTTTGCTTTATACTTCTTGCAAACACAACTACGGCGTGTTCAACCACGAGGCCTGTAAGCCAAAAAATGTTTGACAAGAAATAATTAAATTAAGAAAAAGTGAGCATAACAGCCTCATATCCCATACATAATAAAACACTTAGCTGAAGTGATTGGCCCACTGTTCTGCACCGTTTTAATGGCGGGATAACAGATGTTGGAAATGGCTTTGATAGGTATATTGGCTCTGAGTAAAATCCAGAGTATTTATGGTTGGAAACATGAAAGGATCCTGGCTTGTGGATGCATTTATACTTGAATGGCACCCACTTCATTACTTAATGATTTGAAAAGGCTGTTAGGGAGCTGTGCCGGAGCCAGTGAACCCGTGACCCTGCTGAGTCAATGTGCTAAACAGACACAGGCTCTGCTCGAGGCTGCAACACTTCCCACACCGTGGAAGTATGCATGAGCAAAAGAACCGAGGGGAAAACACAGCTATGTGACAATGTGTATACACCAGAGAGGGAGTAACGTGAAGTTTGACTAAAGTTTGGTTCTGTTTTCTTTTATCTTTTGACTTTAGATGGGAACTGTAGCAAAAAAAGGGGGGGATTCAGTGTTTGTGTGTGTTTTCTATCAGAAGGTGGTGGTGTACGGAGAAAAAGTAAAAGTCACAAATTTATTTCAGGCTGTACCTGTTGATACTACCAGCCGTGTTTTCATGGTTTACTCAAATATCTGGAAAATCAGGGAGTAAAGACCTGCTGCAAAATGAAGCCAATGCAGAAGTATTTTATTGATAGTTAATGGGGTTAGATCCAAAAAGCCCTGGCTCCTGCAGATGTACATTAAATCATCTCCTGTAGGGGTTCATCTAGCACTGTAAAAAAAAAAAAAAAAAAATCCTGTTGTTTTTGCGGAAAAAAAACTGGCAACTGTAGTTACCAGAACAATACTGTTATAAACACATCAAACTGTAAGCATATTTACAGAGTAACATGTAGATTTAAACATTTTAAATAATGTGTAATTAAATGGTCTGTACTTATATAGCACATTTTATATGCCTTCATGGTGCCCAAAGCTCCTTACAAAGCCATCAGATCCTACTGGGAGCAGTTTAGGGTTCAGTGTTTTGCAAGGACACCTCCACATGTGGACAGTTGGAGCCAGGATTTAAACTGCCGACCCTTTGGTCATTGGACTGGCCGTTAATTTACATATTTAAAATGTTAAATTGTTAAAGATTTACTTTTTTAAATTACTTTTTATAAAAACAAACAAACAAAAAAAAGAAAATAGGCGGTTATTTCAACATTATGGCCTTGCAATTTAAACAGCACCACATTGTTCTTCAATTTAGTTTTATTTTCTCAAAATAATAGAAATACAGAGTTTCTACATACAAATCTGGTTTCGTTAACATATTCTTCCTGTAAAAACTACAGCTATATTGGATTTAATCGTTAACACAATTTTTTTTTTCAAATTAACAACTTTGCATTGTATTTTCACTAATTTTTTTTTTATGTTGCAGTTTTACAGTTTTTTGGTGTTAATTCTGCGGCAGTGTTTTCAGCCTTGGGGTCACGACCCCACATGGGGTCAAATGGGGACACCTGAATTTTCTAGTAATTGATAAATATATATATATATATATATATATATATATATATATATATATATATATATATATATATATATATATTAAACAAAATTCGTCCATACGTAGTTGGGATAGGTTCCAGCGACCCCAGTAAGGATAAAGTGGGTTCAGATAATGAACGAATAAAAAAAATTACTATTCAATTTTTTTTTAATGATTCAATATATATGTCATTGTGACAAACAGCGGTTTGTCACTTAAGTATGAATACAGGCACCTTTGTTCACTTAAGCACTTTAACTTGCACATGTAATTTGACAGCATGGCACTTTAAACATATCTGCACAAACAGAGTAATTGCACACAATTGGTTTTTTAAAGTAGTTTATTGATTTTATTGTCTTTCCTTTTCAGTTTTTACATCCAGTGGTGCTTGTATTTTAATTGATTGATGATTGCTTGGCCCTGGAGAAAAGGAAACACAAATTAGACACAAAAAGATAAAGTGCAATGTAAATGTGCAGTATTTAAGTTTAGCTTTGTTTAGTGTCTGTGTGAGTGGATTTTAAAGTGTTTTTAATGAATGGTGTTTTAGTGTTTGTACTTACCCTGTCCTTGTGTCCAGGTCCGTCAGCAAAAAGAATCCCAGCATGAACAACAGCCCTTAAGAAGGTTCCGGCCTGGACCAAGGCAGGGAAATGTGTGGGGGAGCCTGAAGGTGTATTTTATTGGTTTATGGGTTTTTATTTAACTTTGGTGTTTAGAGTTAGAGCTTTTAGATGTATAGCTTGGGTTTTAGATAGGTTATGGTTGTGGGTTTTAGTTATGGAGGTTTTAGATTAGTTTTAGCAATTTATGTTGATTTGTAACTTCCCTGTGGAGTTGTTGTGGTTTTAGCCAGTTAAGTTGAACAGTATAAAAGGCGCCCATTTTCATCAGTTGTGGTTTGACTGCTGGAGAAGGCACTACTGCTCCAACCTCTGCATGCACTTGCACTTTTTTTGGCATCTGCACTTTTTTAGCCTTTGCACTTTCAGCACTTGCACTTTGTGTGAAATAGATATTATTGAAAATATTTATAAAAAATTGTGGACCACACCATCTCCTGCCTCTGCCTCATCTCCTTCTCATTTCACGGACCTCCACCCGCTAAACGGCCAGCCAACGTCACAGTCATTATAATTAAAACACCACACACTTTTCCTAATAAAAATCAAGTTCAAATAAAATGCAGGATATAATACCTGAGAGAGCATATCTTGACTGACCCGATCATGTGACCGCATGCATTACTACGCTTCAACCTGCCCGGAAACGGTCGCAGTCAGAATACCAGACCAAACAGAGAACGGAAAGATTTCTTCACCCACCTCGCCCCCACTAAGAAATCTCCAAGAGAAAAATGTCTCCGTTTTGAATGTCTGGGTTTGTGATGTTAAAATGGGGTCACGAGCCAAAAACCATGTTGGGAACCACTGTTCTACGGTCATTTTTTACAGTGTAGGTTGAAACCCGGTGCATGTGTAAACCACAGCATATGATTCACACCAGTGATTCTTTTTCCCTTATGGATGAAGGTGTTATCAGGATGGAAATATCATACGTTACAGGTGATCACACAGGACTATACTTTCCACTGAAGTACAATTAAGGCTTTTACTATTCTCTTGGCAGACATCACATATGCACTTACCCACTTGTGGCGGATAGTATGGTGAAGGATGACTCATCTGACCATATCGCCACTCTCCACATCTCTATAGACCGACGCCAATGGTTTTTGCATCACTGAACTCTCAAATGTGCATTCAACTTTGTAATGAGGGTTTATGCACTGCAGCTCTGCTATAATATCTCTATGTATGTGACCGACTAGACACGGTTCTCACCGACAGTCTGATCACGTCACGCATTGACATTCTCAGTTATTTGAGTAAAAGTCACTCCTCTCTTCCTACTTGCAGATCGTACTAATACTTACAAGTATCATACTTATTAAATGTGCTGTTTTTTATCTCAGTTTATGACCCTGTTTACCGATGTTTACCCAGTCAGGGGCCACATTCAGTCTAATATGATCTGAACTGGGTTGGACCGGTCAAATAATAATAACAGTGAAAAAAGTCAAATTATGTTATGAAAATGTTCACATCTATAAACTTTCCTTAAAAATGTGAATTACATGAACAACCTGAAATGTCTTCAGAAAAATAAGTGCAATTTCAGCACCTCAGTTTATCATTTATACATGTACATGACAACTTACAGATCACAAATCTACAAAACATCTACAAATACAAAAAACTTTTAGTAAAAGGCAGAATATTGGTAAAATTCCACTTACTTCTCTTAACCCATAAAGACCCAAACAGCCACCGGTGACCAAAATCATCTAGTGATCTAAACTGCTTAATAACTGTTGATCCACTAATCCTATCAATACATGTAAATAATTGGTGTAAAATATAATTTGTCATATTTTCACGGTCATCAGATATGACCCATTTGGACGTTCAGAGGCTCCGTAGTTACCGTGGAAACACTGTCATCTTCTACAACATTGATTCACCAGTAAAACCCACGGAGTTGGATTAACGACAGTGGATGGACATACAGGGGTTGGACAAAATAATGGAAACACCTTCTATGATGCCACAATGTTAGGTGTTTCCATTATTTTGTCCAAACCCTGTATGTACTTGTTTTATGTTCAGTTAATGATATACTTTATTGAAAAAGTCACTGTTTCTTCAGTTTTTTCTGTTTCTGATATAATAAAAGACAACTTTAATCTGAGCTTTTATGAACATCTACATGATGAGTAAATGATATATAGGAAAATACATGATTTACTCTGGAAAAAACACAAAATACAAAGGATAACATTATAATAAATGGTGATAAAACAGTTAAGAATGATTAAAAAGCTAAAAAAAAAAAAAAAGTAAAAATCATGGGAAGGAATGCTTCTAGGACCTAAAAAAAGAGTTTGTTTGAGGTGTTCTTTGGAAAAAGGGATTCATAAAGTAGATGACAGACAGGAAGAAAACTCCAAGGCACTCTCTTTAAACATTAAAATGCCTTTATTCTCATAGCATGGTCATGTATAGACATTTAAAAAATGCATTTCTGCTTCAAGCCATCATCAGGAAGTCAAACAAAACAGAAGCCTGGAAAACTGTAGGTTCTTTTAAAGTAGGTCCTGACCACAAGGAACATGCCAACCGGGCCTGCAGAGGGTGTCAACATGTACAACGACCATCCTACAGTTTTCCAGGCTTCTGTTTTGTTTGACTTCCTGATGAAGGCTTGAAGCTAAAACGTGTTGAAGTGTGTGTTTTTTTTTAAGGTCTATACATGACCATGCCATGAGAATAAAGGCATTTTAATGCTTATAGAGCACAGGTGTCAAACATGCGGCCCAGGGGCCAAATCCGGCCCACCAAAGGGTCCGGTCTGGCCCTTTGGATGAATGTGTGAAATGCAAAAATAGATATTAAGAAAATAGCAATCATTTTAGTTCCGGTTCCACATTCAGTCCAATTCAGTCTCCAGTAGGTCAGACCAGTAAAATTCTATCATAATAACCTATAAATACTCACAACTCCACATTTTTCTCTTTGTAAATGTAAATATTTTCATGTATTTACACTAAAACAAAGTATAATTTCACAAAAAAATGCGAATAATCTGAACAAATGTGAAGAACCTGAAATGTCTTAAGAAAAATAAGTGCAATTTTAACAATATTCTGCCTGATACTAAATGTTTTGTGTATTTGTAGATCCACTGTCATCTGTAAGTTATAATGAACATGTGTAAATGATAAACTGAGGCAGAATATTGTTAAAATTGCACTTATTCTTTCAGTTTGTTCAAGTTCTTCACATTGTTTGAAAGGACAGTTTGTAGATGTAAACATTTTCATTGTTTAATTTGACTTTTTTCCACTGTAAAATCTAGAGAAAAGTTTGGAGTTGACATTATTTATATATTATTATGTTATTATTTTACTGGTTCGGCCCACTGCAGATCAAATTAAGCTGAATGTGGCCCCTGAACTAAAATGAGTTTGACACCCCTGTTATAGAGAGTGCCTTGGAGTTTTCTTCCTGTTTGTCAGGTAGAAAAATTCATTTGGGAAGTGCCACAGAAGAACCACTGGGTGTTTATGGGTTAAGACATATCAGGTTGTTCATACTTGTTCAGATTATTCATATTTTTTGTGAAAGGATCGTTTGTAAATGTAAACATTTACAAGTAAATGTACTTTTTTTTTACACTAAAACAAAAAGAACATTTTGATGTTATCATTATTTATGGGTTACTATGATAGTATTTAACTAGTCTGATCCACTTTAGATTGAATTGGTCTGAATGTGGAACATGAACTAGCATGATTTTGACACCCTTGATTGTTAACCCTTTAAGCACCAAAGTCACAATATTGCAACAGGTAACATAACTGAATGAAATAGACAGCTTTGTAACATCTTGATATCAAAATTGAATATAAAAACAAAACAAAACAAAAAAATTCCAGCACCTAAAGCAGGGGTGTCAAACTCATTTTAGTTCAGGGGCCATATTCAGTTAAATTTGATCTGAAGTGGGCCAAACCAGAAAAATAATAACATAATAATATATAAATAAAGACAACTCCAAATTGTGTCTTTGTTTTAGTGCAAAAAACCCATTAAATTATGAAAATACTTACTTTTATAACCCCCCCCCCGCCCCCCCCCAAAAAAAAACCCTGAAAAAACTGAAATATAAATTAAAAAACGTAAGAAAATTTAGTGCAATTTTAACAATATTCTGCCTCATCTTCTCATTTCTACACGTGCATTATGGATCAGATCTATAAAGACACTAAACACTGAGTAACAGGCAGAAAAATTGCTAAAATTGTGCTAAATTTTCTTTAGACATTTCAGGTTGTTCATATTTGTTCAGGTTATTCACATTTTAATGTTACAGGCTAGTTTGTAAATGTAAATATTTTCATAATTCAATGTTGTTTTTTGTACTAAAACAAAGACAAAAAATTAACTTGTTAATTCTAGATTTTTTTTTTTTTGTCTTAACTCAAGATTTTTTTACTTAACTGAAGATTTTTTTTTTTTTTTTTTTTTTGGCTTAATTCAAGATTTTTTTTTACTTAATTGAAGATTTTTTTGGGGCTTATTTCAAGATTTTTTTTACTTAATTGAAATAATTTTTTTTGCTTAATTCAAGTGGGGTTTTTTTCTAAATTTGAGGGTTTTTTTTTGGCTTAATTGAAGATTTTTTTTACTTAATCGAAGATTTTTTTTTTTTGCTTAATTCAAGATTTTTTTTTTTACTTAATTGAAGATTTTTTTTTTTTTTGGCTTTATTCAAGATTTTTTTTACTTAATTGAAGATTTTTTTTGGGCTTAATTCAAGATTTTTTTTACTTAATTGAAATTATTTTTTTTGCTTAATTCAAGTTTTTTTTTGCTAAATTTGAGGGGTTTTTTTGGCTTAATTGAAGATTTTTTTTACTTAATCGAAGATTTTTTTTTTTGCTTTATTCAAGATTTTTTCCTTAATTCAAGCAAATTTTTCTTTTTTTTTGCTTAATTCAATTCAAGACTGTGGAATTTTTGCACTTGGCAAAAACATCCCAGGGGCCGAACTGGACCCTTTGGTGGGCCACATTTGGCCCCCGGGCCGCATGTTTGACACCCCTGACCTAAAGGGTTAATATCAAGTGGTGCCAGGTACAACAAACCCCGCCCATCGATCCAGCTGATGTCATCATGTCTATGTATGTCTGTATAATCTATATATGTGCCAAGTTTGAAGTAAATTGAAACAAAATTAATGTTTTTCTAGACCTATGAAATTTTACCCATTATAAGTAAATGGAACGGGAAAAAAAGATTTTAAAAATTCATAAAAAATGTGAACTTTGATCTACTGTTCCCAAAACGTAATGACATCTATTTTGGGTCACTGGCAATCTATAAACTCAATTTGGTATAAATTCAACCAATACTTTTGCTGCTACAGTGGTAACAAACAAATAAACAAACAAACAAACAAACAAAGCAAAAACAATACCCCTGCCTCCACTTCAGGGGGCAGGGTAATAATTTTTTGCCTTTTACAAACTCATCCCAGGGGCTGAATTGTCCCTGGTGGGTCACTTTTGGCCCATGTTCCATATGTTTGACACCTGTGGTCTAAACATTAACACAGATGTCATTTTAGTTCGGCCTAATTGAAACACTCACCAGTCACAAGCTTTCAACCTGGCTCAGATGTTTTCCTCATGCCATCTTGATCCAAAACCAGAATCACCTGGGTCAGCGTTTCTTCCACACACCGCAGAGCTTGACTGGATGTTAACTGTTCCACAGTTCCACGCTGTGCACCTGTGTGGAAGCATCTGCATGTGTTCTATCTCCGTACTCATTTATTCAGTTTTTTTTCCCCCTTTAATTTATTGCTGCGTCTTTCTATAAAATGATGTAAAAAAAAAAAAATAGCATTTGCATTGACACACTGATGTGGATACTTTTAGATATTTTTTTCTGCTGACTTTAATGGAGTTTTAATAGAATTTGTTCGAGCCAGCATCTACAGGAACTGCAGCTTAGAGCAATTCTGCTTTGGCTTCAGCGATGATGATCCGTACGGTTACTGTTCACTGTTAAGCACTAGGACTCAAGCATTAACTTTATATTTATTTAAGCGTGTGCATTTACTTTTTTGAGCTTGGCTTTTTATACCCTCACATTTCTATGCAGTGGCTTGCAGTAGTGCACAGGTGTCAAACATGCGGCCCGGGGGCCAAATCCGGCCCGCCAGAGGGTCCAGTCCGGCCTTTGGGATGAATTTGTGAACTGCAAAAATTACACTAAGATATTAACAGTCCTTTTAGTTCAGGTTCCACATCCAGACCAATTCACTCTCAAGTGGGTGAGACCAGTAAAATACGATCATAATAACATAAAAATAATGAAAACTCCACATTTTTCTCTTTGTAAATGCAAATATATGCATGTATTTACACTAAAACAAAGTATAATTTCGCAAAAAAATGTGAATAACCTAAACAAATATGACCAACCTGAAATATCTTAGGAGAAGTAAGTACAATTTTAACAATATTTTACCTGTTATTAAATGTTTTGTGCGTTTGTAGACCCACTGTGATCTGTAAGTTCTAATGTACGTGTGTAAATGATAAACTGAGGCAGAATATTGTTACAATTACACTTATTTTTTCAGTTTGTTCATGTTAGTCACATCTTTTGAAAGGATAGTTTGTAGATGTAAACCTTTCCATAATGTAATTTTACTTTTTTCGCTCTAAAACATAGAGATGAGTTTGGAGTTGACATTATTTATATATTATTATGTTATTATTTTACTGGTTTGGCCCACTTCAGATCAAATTTAGCTGAATGTGGCCCCTGGACTAAAATGAGTTTGACAACCCTGCAGTAGTGGAATGTATTTGTACTTTATTACTGTACTCAAGTACATTTTTACATATCTGTACTTTACTTCAGTAAAAATATCTAGTATGTTGACCCATGGAGATTGAGGGGTTCTAGATGTTGTAGTTTTTATGCTGTTGTGTATTCATTCCTGCTGTACCGCATTTATCCAGCAGTCACTGTCAAAGTGTTCCGGCCGTAACAAAGTGATTGTAAGGCTACTGTATTACAAAATTACTAATATCTCCCAAAATATTGGTCCTATCACTTGCTATTTTCGCTAGTCTGTTTCTTGATCAAAAATACATAAGTATGACAAACTGCATCAAGGCGCTGGAATAAATAAAAATATTTTCCTAAATTCTAGGAGTCAGATTTTTGCCAGTATGGCCGTGAAATAGGCTGTGAAATGGGCTTTAATTTCTGTTCTAAGTAGCCTTAAAAAGGTCTTAAAAAGAAACCCTGCAGTATATAACTTGTCATCCACAGAATTATAAGTTAGAGTATGCACAGTATTACAGAGAGTATGCACAATAGTATATACACTTATATACACTATACACTGTATAGTTGGTTGTAATTATTACAGCAGTGACATGAGCAGAGGCTTAAGTCAGTATATCTACATTCTTTACCAAAATACCACAACCCAGACACTGACCCAGACATTAAAACAATACTTTAATGTAAATTTAAAAGTAAATATTTAGTACTTTAACTTAAAAAAAACAAACAAAAAAAAAAAACTTTAACTCATAAAGACCCAGTGCTACTCATGTGGTAGTTGTCGCTCTACTTTAACATTTCTTTAGTGATTTATCACCATTTATAATAACATTATTCTCTGTATTTTGGTTTTTTCAGTAAAAATCATATATTTTCCTGTATTTAATTTACTGATCATGTAGATTTTCATAAAAGTTCAGATTATAGTTGACGGTTATTATATCACAAATGTAGAAAACTAAAGAAAAAGTGACTTTTTCATCAAAATCTATCATTAACTAAGTGTCTCAATCCTATTGTCATTTATCCAACTCCATGGGTTTTACTGGTGAATCAATGTTGTAGAGGATGACAGTGTTTCCATGGTAACTACAGAGCCTCTGAACGTCCAAATGGGCCATATCTGATGACTGTGGAAAGACAACAAACTGTATTTTATAACAATTATTTGTATGTATTGGTAGGATTAGTTTCTCAATCGGTATTAAATGTTTTAGATCAATAGATGCTTTTGTTTGATGGTGGATGTTTAGGTCTCTATGGATTAAAGTAAATTTAAAAGTAAGTGTTTGGTACTGCTACTTGAGATTATTGATGTAGTACTTCTACTTTTACTTGAGTATATATTTTGGAGGATATTTGTACTTTTACTTAAAGGGGTCATATTTTGCTAAACCCACTTTTATTAGTCTTTGGTTCATTTATTTGTGTATTTGGACCCTCATAGTTCAAAAAGTTTGAATTTGAACCCTCCAGGTGCTGCAAAGCTATCTTTATATTCATTTTGGCAAAAATCAAGTGGATTTCTTCAACCAGTTGTAATTCTTTCTTAATTTGTTACGTTTTTTAACAAGTTATGTCAAGAAATTTGCACATATCGATGGCCAAAAAACAAAACCTCCTATCTGCAAATTTTTAGATTTTGAGTTTTCACATTAAATGGTGAGAAAAAGGATGATATTGTTAACACATAATATAGAAAGAGAGTCTGAGAACAGTAGAATATGCTTGGATATCTTTAACAAAGACCATATGATAATAAAACTAAATGTTTTTTTTGTTTCCTGAAAAAAGTGATTTTTTTCAGATGTTGTATTCTGGCCATCGATATAAGGTCAAGACTTCCGACTAACATTTCTGCTGACATCATTGTTTGTCAGCAGCCGTCCATACTGGAAATATGTCCAAACTTTGGGCCGATTACCTAAAATGTTCAGTTGTTGGTTGTATTAACGAACACAAGTGGCTGAATGAGACAAAAAGCACGGTCAACAACCTGGAGGCCGGTATTAAGGCCGGTATTGGAAAAAAAACGATATAGCTGCCTACCTCTAGTTTCTATACGGCAATATAAGTGCTGTTGGGGTTCTCGATCTGGTATTCAGTTACTAGCAATGAATGACAGGCTTTGGTTGTTATTGTAAAACCTTGTTTTCAATCACTTAAAGGGGTCATATTTTGCTAAACCCACTTTTCTTAGTCTTTGGTTCATTTATTTGTGTATTTGGACCCTAATACTTCCAAAAGTTTGATTTTGAACCCTCCAGGTGCTGCAAAGTTATCTTTATATTCATTTTGGCAAAAATCGAGTGGATTTCTACAACCTGTTTTAATTTCTGTTTAATTTGTTACATTTTATAATTAGTTACATCATGACATTTGCACATATAAGGTCAAGACTTCCGACGAACATTTCTCTGAGTACGACATAATTATTTATCAGCAGCAGCGATTGTAGTAAAAACTGAAAATATGTCCAAACTTTGAGCCGATTACCTAAAATGTTCAATTGTTGGTTGTATTAACGAACACAAGTGGCTGAACGAGACAGAAAGCACGGTCAGCAACCTGGAGGGGATGGGGCCTGAAGTGGCCCATTTGCATTTAAAGGGCCAACGCTCAAAACGACCTTTCTGGTGTCATTACTCAGAAATAGGGTTGAAGATGGACCTGTGGAGTTGAATTAATGAAGAATTCAGACTAGGGCTGAAAGATATATCGTTATCGTATCGATATCGAGATATGAACATTCAAGATATTAATATCGAAAAAGCAACGATATAAACAATATAGATTTCCCCTGCGCTCGCCCTGCACGTACATCTCTGGAAGTCACGACAAATTTTATTTATTTGTACTTTATGTTAATGTTGATGACTGGCAGTGAGTTCTTATAAATAAAACTGCACTTTCCAGATTCTTTTGTATTATGATGTTTGTATTTTTCTGAAAAATGCTTGGTTTTCACCGAACCCATTCATCGTATCGATATCGAGACATCTGGCGTGAATAACGAGATATGAAATTTTTTCCATATCGTTCAGCCCTAATTCAGACCCAAGCATAGCATTTACAGTTTATGTAGACCACAGAGAAATGTTTTAAAATGCATAATTCCATTTTAAAAAAGCTAAATATCACTAAGCTTCAGTACTTCCTCCACCTTTGATGGTATCCTCCACTGTGAATGTCTGCAAACATGTCCATTTTCCAAGGTCTACATAAGCGAGTATCTCTGTGTCACTGGAGTGCAGCTCTGTTTCTCCAAGTGCATTTACCTTATAGCACTTTATGTCAGCGCTCTTTGATTTTTCACCCTCACCGTAGCCTACATTGTGTACATCTGGCACAGTGTGTAGGCACAGCTGTTGTCAACAAGGACCTGCGCTGTCAGAAACTCGGGTCAAGGTCACAAAGGGAGAAAAGTTACTGATGGCTGGAGAACGGGTGCTGGCAGTCCTGACTGATGTTGTGGTTGACTGCTCAGTCTCTGTAAAACCCACCAAAGTCCCCCTACCCCGTACACACACACATACACACACATACACAATCTACCTTTCATCCCCCCTTTTTTTCCTCTGGTATGTCCCCTTGTCATACATCGCCCCACCCCCCCACCCTCGCAGGTGCTCAGAAACGACGTGGATGAGGTCGAGGACATGAGGAGCCCACCGGAGAGAGAACAGATGTCACATGCCTCTTGCACCACGCTCAGGGATGTGTGTGTTCTACGCGGTGACAGGTAGCGTGTCGTAGATGAAAGGTAAAGCCCGGCCCTACTCCCAGAAGGAAATGAAAAGAAATGGGGGCCAATAAGGGGGGAAGGGCCACAGGGATAAAAATAAATATATGAAAATACGCCCTGCGTGTAGACACCTTGTTAACTGGATTTAAGTGTCAACTCTTAAAGGTAGAAAATGTAGCATTTCTGCGTTAAAATACCTCAGAATGTGGTACATAATGGTGGAAAAATTTTTTTAGACCACCCCTTGTTTTCTTCAGTTTCTTGTTCATTTTAATGCCTGGTACAACTAAAGGTACATTTGTTTGGACAAATATAATGATAACAACAAAAATAGCTCATAATAGTTTAATTTCAGAGCTGATATCTAGACATTTTCCATGTTTTCTTGATAATAACCAAAATCACTTCAGTTCGTACATCAATAGCTATGGCATTGTACTGACAAAAACAGTGCTTTTAGGCATTCCATGTTTTCTTTTCTGTCTGTTTTAGTCACATGATACACACAGGAGTTAGAACTTGATTGCATAACCATTGTTTTTGATGATTTTTGATGGTCTAATAATTTTTTTCCGCAATTGTATGTGCCAAGTTTTAAGTAAATTGAAACAAAATGGATGTTCTTATAGACATTTGAAATTTTGTCCATTGTAAGTAAATGGGGTAAGAAAAAGATTAAAGGTGCGGGAGACTTTCATGACCAATTTTTCATCAAATCTGTAAAACCTCAGTCATAGCTTAGGTATCATGAATCTGTACGTCTTTCTGTGATTACTCATCTGAATCTCTTACATTACGATGAACAATTTCAAAGTGCCATCCACTATAAACAAACCGTGTGTTTCCAAACTGACCACTCAGTGGTCAAACAGAGTCGGGAGGTAACTCAGTCATCTTTGGAATTTTGTTGCGATGTGCATTGTGGGAAGCAAAGGCTCACACAGCCACCTGACAACGGAAGCTGGAACAGACGCAGAAACGGCAGGAGCTCCCTTTCCTCTATGCATATTCTTTCAGCCGTTTCTGCATTTCCACGTTTGTTTCATCCATATAATACCATATGGTCGCGCTGCCACTGCCGCTGTCAGGTGGCTGCATGAACCTCCCTTTCCCACAATGCACGTCATGACAAAATTCCGAAGATGCCCGAGTTACCTCCTGACTCCGTTTGTAAACACACGTTTTGTTTATGGGGGATGGCACTTCGAAATTGTTCACCGTAATGCAAGAGATTCAGGTGAGAGACTCACAGAAAGACTTACAGATTCGTGATACTTAGGCTATGACTGAGGTTTTACAGATTTGATGAAAAATTGGTCACGAAAGTCTCCGGCACCTTTAAAAAATGGAACAAAAAATTTCAAAAACAAGCTGTCACTTAGATATTTTGCGAGGTGATGTTTAAAATTAATCTCTATATCTCTGCAATGTTTTAAGTAAACTGAGTTAAAATTGACATTTTTATACCGATTTGGAATTTCACCCATTATAAGTAAATGGGGAAAAAAATAATTGTAAAAATTCATTAAAAATTTGAACTTAGATCTACCTTTCCCAAAATGTAATGAGATCTATTCTGGGTCATTGGCAATCTATAAACCCAATTTGGTGTGAATTGAACCAATAGTTTTGCTGCTAAAATGTTCAAAAACAAACAAACAAACAAAACAAAGAAGTGGTTCCAGGCACAACAAACCCCGTCCCTCGCATGTATTGTAGCTTATTTTAGCATCGATCCAGCTGATGTCATTATGTCTATGCATGTGCTGATGTCAGCATATTAATTGCCTCTATATATGTGGCAAGTTTGATGTAAATTGAAACAAAATTGATGTTTTTGTAGGCATGTGAAATTTCGCCCATTATAAGTAAATGGGAGAAAAAAACGTGTTTTAGTCACATGATACACAAAGGAGTTAATACTTGATTGGATAACCATTGTTTTTGACGACTTTTGATGGTCTAATGATTTTTTCCACTACTTTTGTGGACACATATTACTATCTCAGAATGAACAGACAAAAAGACATCCATCTTTGTTTTTGCAACTTCTTTAAATGAAAAAATCCCACAGTTCTGTCCAATTATATGTTGTTTTTCTACTAATAGTCTGTGTCTCTGTCACTCTAGCAGAAATAAGAATTAACAACATATGCATATAAAAGGAATAAATTATAGCTGTACACCCTGACTTATTTATGCATACTTCTCATTACTGTTTTAACTGTTTTAATGCGCTACACGTACATTATATCAAATGTTCTCAGGCATAAGAAATTTTATTACATCTTAGGACTCTGTTTCATCTGGTCACATGTCGGTGGTGTCATACTGTTACTAATGTTTATCCATTCGAGCGCTACTTTATTGACATATTCCACTACTGATAATAGGTACTATGATGTGTGACTTTTTCAAACTAATGTTAATTACATGTTTTTTATTAGAATGAAATAACATACGGTGAGTATACAACATTAGATTTAATCAGAATTTTCATTTTCATATGGTATATTACGACAACTTCACGGCGTATTAGGGCCACATAAGAGAGTAAGAGAATAAAGTTATAAAATATTGAGATAAAACCTGTAATTTTAGGAGAATAAAGTCAAATACAAAAGGAGTCATAATTTTACGAGAATAAAGTTGTAATATTTTGAAAATAAATTTGCAATAGTGCGATTAAAAAGTCATAATTTAGAAATTGGAACAGGGAATGCAACAAACGAAGCAGCAACTTTCACCTCTGTTGAACCGCACGATTAATGCAAATGTGCTGATGGTGGGCGGGGCTAACAGGCTCAGTATTTTGCTGTGCGTAAACCCCAAATGAAAGTATAACCTCACAAAATGTTCCAAAGTCTCCATTATGCGACGAGTGGGTACGACTATATTCTTGTAAATTATGATATTTTCACACCTGTTGTTAAATTACAATGTTATTCTTGCAATATTATTATTGTAATTGGCTTTATTCTCGAAATATGATGACTTTAATCTCAAAAAACTACATTATTTTCATTAAATTATGTTTTTTTTTTTTTTTAACTACAACTTTATTGTCAAAATATTACGGCTTTATTCTCGTAAAATTATGACTCGTAATGTATTTGACTTTATTCTCATAAAATTACAGGTTTTATGTCAACATTTTACAACTTTATTCTCGCATTACAGTGTTTTTATTTTCTTATATGGCCCTAATACGCTGTTATAACTTTATGTTCCATCTCTACTTTCAACTAAACATATTTTGCTACTGTTTGACTGAGAATCGTCTTAGAAGCAGGATGCAATGAGAGGTTAGAATTTCTAAGTTTCTGGTTGGGAATTTTTTCAAGTTGCTATTATTTTTTGAGGTGGAAAAAGTCACAGTTATCTAAGGTGTCATATCATTCCAGCTTCCCCCGCCTTCTGATATACAAAGTAAATGAAAGGCAACAAAACACACAATGCAGTCATGCCCTGTTGTCAATATTTAATACAAGCTATGCGCCACATAAAACAATAATCAGTAAATAAACAATAATATATGCATTTGCTTTTAAATCACTGCCTGTACAAGGCTGATGTAAATCACCGAGACAATAATCTCACAGTGGAAAGTCATTTACTGGTGTTACAGTTGACAGTATGGGGTCTTTTGTCATGGCAGCGTGCATACTTTCATTTATCATTCATGGGTCATATTGTTTTACATTGAAGATGAGATAGCTTCTAGATTTATTCTGCAGGTGCATTAATGATCCAAACATATGCACATACGCAGACATACGTACACATCAAATGGAGGTCACCTCTTTAAATTAAACCCATGAGAACCCTGGAGCTTAAAGGTTATTGCAACTGGAACCATTAGAGCTATAGAGCCCTGGATGTTCTTGATCAAGATAACTCCACCTTTGTCAATTACACACTCCACACCCACACACATGTGGCCAGTTAAATGTACACCCACCTGTGAATGAAGTCATTAGAAATGACGCTGATAACAGACATGTCATGTCTACCTACCACATAGAAAGTGACTCCCTGTGTCCCCTGTGATGCCTCCCTCTGTGATAATGTACATATTCATTATTCAACATGGCTTGTCAGATTAACAGAATATTCTGCAGATTAGCTGGTTAACTGTCTGGTGGTGTTGTCTTTCATCCACCAACTAGTATGCCCCGACTAAGTACATCATTCTGGCATCACCTCCCAAGTGGTGAGCCATGAGGGAGGATACCTACTTTTGATGTGGTCTAAGTTTCTGTGAGGTTTGCATGGATTCTAAGTGTTTGCATTGAAGATTGACTGATCTGAACTACAGTCGTGTATGTATATGAATATTAAAATATCATGTTTGGCCACAAGGGAAACAGATTTATCCCTCATTTTGAGTCCGAGGTATCTAAGAGCCAGCATCTCCTATACCTTGCAGGTACTTAAGCATATGTATATCCGGTAGAGCTTAAGTGTTCAAAGACACCTTCATACTGTGGCCCAAGTTAAGCCCTGCATGATAAGCAGGCATCTGTCTCCACCAGCACGGCCCCTGTTGGATGATGAAGACATCATAACAGAATGAGGACTTCTGAGAGCACACTGTAAGACCGCATAAGTTGAGTTTACTTTAAAAAATTTGAGTAAACCGGTTCCGTTAAAAAATTTAAGTAATGAGTAATGGAAACTTGAGTGTATTAAACTTAAATGCTTGATTTGAATGGAATTGCTGTGTTAAGTACAACACACTAAATGCCAAGTTAATTTAATTTAAAATTTGTTGCAATGTCGATTGCTTTGTGTAATTATTAGACTTAATATCATCTGTTCATTGTACTCAATTCCAAGTTGATTTAAATAAAAAAATCTTTTGCATTTTAAATTGCTTTGTGAAATTATTCAACTTCATATATTGTAGCATGGATGGAAATTAGGCAGGAAGATAGCTCAATGTAATTTACAGTACAGGACGTTTTTAAATTTGGGAAGGCATAAAGATTCACATAGAAAAAGAAAACAGATGAACAGTTAAGCCATTGTTCGTCCTATGGCTCTGACTCATGGTGCAGCTCTACAAAAATACAAAAACAAACACAAAAAGGCCAATAAACACTGACATACACACATTAATTCCAAATTCACTAACACCACAACCCAACTGAACCCCTGCACAGAAAAAATATGAGTAAATGACTAAAATTTAGTGATTTAAACCCATTCAACTTAAACTTTTTCATACTTTCAACAATGTCTACAAATTAGTAGAATATACTTAACATTGTATAGTAACATCATAAAACTTAAATCATTTAAGTGCATTGTAATTAAAGCATTTTAGTAAATACAAATTCCATGTGTGGTCATGACTAAAACTTAGTGATTTAATTCCATTCAACTTAAACTTTTTCAAACTTTTAACAATGTCTACAAATTAGTAGAATATATCTATCATTTTACTGTAACATCATAAAACTTAAATTATTTAAGGGTATTGTACATACAACATTTTAGTACATACAAATTACAGGCTTACAGTGTACAGGAAGTACTTATAGTTTGGCAAGGAATAAAGATTCACAGTAAAAAAATAAATAGATGAACAGTAAAGCCATTGTTCGTCCTATGGCTCTCACTCTTGGTGCAGCTCCACAAAAATACAAAAACAAACACAAAAAGGCCAATAAACATTGCCATACACACATTAAAGCTATACCTACCAATGTGGCATTTGTCACAGCACTTAGTAGAAGTTTGAACATGAACAACCCGCCTCCCTCCAAAGCCCCGCCCCCTTCCCTCTGCCTGAGCTCTGAGGCTCCTCCTCCTCTCTCCTCCTCTCACCTGATGCGCAATGGAAACAGAGAAGGAAGCAGAGGTGGAGGTCCGGTCCGTTTTGGCGTGTCCGCAGACCCCTCCCTCAGTAATCAGATGCATCATCCACCTGCCGCGGGCCCGCGGCTCCTGTTCCATCAGTAGACCTGGTCTGTGCAGTACTGGGTCAGTGTCTTCACTGCAGTGCACAGGGGATGGGCGCGCGCACTGTGAACGCGCGGCCTCCGCAAATTTTCCGTGGACATTTGAAGTTTCATAGTCCATACAATTATCATCCTACATCATCTTACATTGTGTGACACCATATACATGTACCTGTATGAGTCCCACCGTCATAAAAGCTGAGCTTTATGCAGACCTGTTCAGTCCAGTACAGCTGACTTCCGGACTTTTATCTCCATCCTTCATTCATCAGACTCCCGTTTGTGCCCCTCAGTTGTTGTTTCTGTTCATAAATCCGTTTTTTCCCTTCCACATGTGCATGTCAGTTCTATCCAAACACATCCTAGACAGTAGACTGTGGTCAGTGACAGGAGAAGCAGCGCGAGTGAAGCGTCAGATTCAGAGGGACACATATCGGATGTGAGACGGAGATAATGGATCGGATGCTGGATGGCCATAATGGATGATTGACAGGAGGCTCAGTCAGGTTCGGCCAATTATTTCATTCGGACCGACTAAAATGACTGGTCAGACTTTTATTAGAAATATATGAGAATTAGACATTTTTGAGTTTAAATACCTGGTGGATTTCTTTTACATTTTAGTTTGACACACACTTATTAGGAGCATTTCAAGATGACAAAAGAAAAGTGTAAAAATGCCACATCATACAGTATAGCTTTAAGTCCAAATTCACACTAACACCACAACCCAACTGAACCCCTGCACAAAAAATAACACATTTTCAACAACATGCCCAATACCCAGAATGCAATGTGGAGATAAAAAGGTGTGGTCATGACTAAAACTTAGTGATTTAAATCCATTCAGTTTAAACTTTTTCGTTCTTTCAACAATGTCTACAAATTAATAGAATATACTTATTATTTTATAGTAATGTAATAAAACTTAAATCATTTAAGTACATTGTAATTAAAGCATTTTAGTAAATACAAAGTCCAGACTTACAGTGTAGGGCCACATCCCAAAACTACATGCTCTGAATGTTTTTTTTTTTTTTTTTTTTAGTGATAGTTAACAAGACAATGTGGACAGAAAAACAACAACAACACATAAACAAAGGGAAACTCAAACAAATAAACAAACCAAAAACAACAACAATGACAGAGTATTGATAAACAACAACAACGTCATATTACAAAGAAAAAGATCACAAATGTAAATAGCAACTAAACCATATAGCTCGGTTAGGGGTGATCCCAAAACTACATGCTCTGAATGTGTTTTTCAGAATGCATGCATGTGTAGTTGCTGCAAGTATGTGTTGGCGCAGATGTGTTTATTCATGTGTGTTTGTGCACGCTAACCAAACTGTTTAATCTGAGCCAGTCACTGAGGTTTGCATGGTTTTGGCAACTTTTCTACTTTCGTTTAGAGGTGACATCACCGAGGGCTTTCAGCGGGTATGTTACACATATGCTGACAGTTATGCATCAGTTTCCACCTCCGAGGAAACCATTGGGCAGGATGAAAAGTGGAGTCGAAATTAGGTTACGTAAGTCTACAATCAACATAGTATGGGAGTGATTCAAACTATGGTAAACACGCTGGCCAGAGGTAATCAGCGAATCTTTAATCTTCTACTGTTGCAGGCTGTTTACTCCCCCTTTTGGTACTGGGATATGTAATAAAATATTGGTGTTTAGAAGGGTTCTGATCAGAGTTATAGTTTTAGAATATTTCATTATGTTTTACACGTATTTAGTCTGTTAGCTCTGTTTTTGGTTTTCAGTGTACTTTACTTAAAATTTTTACTAGCGCAGTAAAATTATTATTATTATTTTTAATTTAGTTCCTTTTAGTGTTGGTTTTGCTGGTATTAAATAGAAAGACTTTATGATCAGAAGTTGAAAAGTGACCGATTGGATATCAACATTTTGTCTGGATCGAGGATCTGTAAAAGCAACCGATCCGTAAGACCGATCCTTCCTCTTACTCAAATTTTTGCAACACAGGCTACGTCATGTATGCCCAGAGTTAAGTGGAGTTGTTGCAAACACAGACAGGAAACATGGACTGAACTAAGGGGTTTGTGATTTGGAGGTTGTCGTGTAGTTGTAGTTTTGGCTACGGGTTTCTTCTCAAACTGAGTGTTTATTATAAAACAGCAGCTTACAGAACAAACACAGGTGACATGGTGACACTCGACTAGAGGTAAGATCTTAAACCCAAGCCCGAGTCCGACCCGAATTTCAGGCCGGGTCGGGCCTAAAATGTCAATCATTACGTTCGGGTCGGGCCGGGCTTCTCTCTCGCTGACTTTTTTTTAAATAAATATATGTTTAAATATGTAAATAATATGTAAAAAAAATATATGTTTAAAACGATGTGTGGATACTAAACTAAGGAATACTTGTTATAAAATAAATAATTTGGATAAAACAGAGAAGGCACTAGATTCTTAAGGACGTACTGCTGCTGTGGTTTATGGCCCAATTTTCAACCTGTCAAAATGACGGACGGCCTTAAATTTTTCCCGTCAACTCTTAAAAAAATTCGTCAATGATGGAAAATTGTCGGTTAATGTAACCTCTGCAGACACAGAAATATAAAAGCTGTAAATGTTTATACAGTCTTGTTTAACTTAGATTTCGTTACAAAAGACAGGCTTTAATTTGTTATCATAAATCACCCCTCCTCCTCCCGAGTCCTCACAAATAAAATATGAAATTTCGGGTTTGCTTCGGGCTCGGGCCTGCAAATCAAGTTAATTGGTCGGGCTCGGGCTGGGTCGGGGATTAATGCCCACGGGCCTGGGTCGGGTCGGGCTGGATTTTTTAGGCCCGATCTTACCTCTACACTCGACATGGTGAAAGTGTAAAGTTTTTTCTTTTTGTCAACACAATCTAAAGGTACTTCCTGTTTTGACAGACTTCAAAATACAAGCACTTCCTGAAATTACTTAAATTAAAGCCCTCTTAATAATTATCAGCTTTGTTATGACTCTTTTTTTACTATTAACAATCAACTGAAATATCTTAAGATAAATAAATAATCCATCCTTTTAATATAAACTTAAACTAACATGAATTGCTTGTTTTTCTCTAAACTTAAATAAATTAGTCACAACAGAAGTATTTAAGCTGAACCACACCAGATAAGGCTGAATGAATGAATGAATGTTTTGAATGAATGAATGTTTTTATTATTGTGTCTTGCATAAAAAACATGCCCAGCCCTTACATGGGCTTATAAGACCCCAAAAATACAAACCAAAAATCAAACACCAGACACACAAGGTCAACAGATATGAACAAAACAAAATACTGACCTATTTAAACAAACACATCTGCCGCTTTTTCCAGGCTTTAAAAACAAATAATGCTAATGTATATACATTTGAACTAAACAACCATTTCATCTTGTCATCATCAGTGCTCCACAACCTTAAGGCTAAGGTTTAAGAAGGTACAAGCCCTAAGAAGGCTTGTACCTTCTTAAATCAACAATAATATCACATTGTTATCGGATATCGACCGATATGCAAGGCCCTCGCATCGGTATATGCATCGGAACTGAAAAAGTGGGATCAGTGCATCTTTAATGAATACATGACTTCTACATGAATATATGAAATCAGAAACTGTTAAGCAGAGTTTGATAATCAGCAGTTGGAGCTAAATCAAAAGCAAAATTTATTGTTCAAGTGGTTTTTATGTAGATGTTAGTTTGTCAATAACTGCTTAGTTAAATAGAAAAAAATACTTCATTACATAATCTTCAACTTATACTGATATCTATCTGAGCTAACAGAGCTAAGCTAACAGAGCTATAATGTAAACTATCAGCTGATGCAACACGTGAAGATTACACTGGGTTACAAAAAAATGTTTTTTGCAAGTTGTCTAGGTTTTTTCAACTGAATTAGGACCATTTTGCACCGCTAAATCCAAAAATGACATCTGTTTTTCTCAATCAGCTCAGGTTTTTTTGCTAATTTGATTTTGAAAAATTTGATCTTCTCACAAAATTGATTACATTTTTGTGACTTTATCAGTTGATTTTTTATATAGTTCTCACCCAAAATAGGTTTTAAGAGAAAAAAAATCATTTTCACAAGCACACTTTATGAAACTTGTGACTTGATTCCTGTTAGTTACAACGGTGTATTCTCCGCAGATGTAGCAGAATACGTCAGGCTTATTTTTGCAAGATCTTCTAGTCGAAGCCATTTCATTCACCTGTAATATTAAAAAAAAAAAAACATTAATCATAAATTGGCAAAAGTAAAATCTTCAGAAGTCGTTTATTGCAAGAAATATGAAATAATTTTGTATCATATGATGTGAAAATGCCCATAAATGTAAGCAAAAATGTTAAAAAGCCAATATGTAGCATAGTTCAGAAAGTTGACCTGATTGAGCAAAATTAATGTGATTTTTGGATTCAGCACACCAAAATGATCCTAAATCAGCTCAAAAAACCTAAACAATAAATTTGTTGTTGACCAGTGTAAATATCAGCTTTATTTTGACTCTTTTTTTTACTATTAACAATCAACTGAAATATCTTAAAATAAATAAATAATCCATGCTTTTAATATAAACTTAAACTAACATGAATTGCCTGTTTTTGTCTAAACTTAAATAAATTAGTCACAACAGAAGTATTTAAGATGAACCACACCAGGTAAGGCTTGTACCTTCTTAAATCAACAATAATATCAGATTGTTATCAGATATCAACCGATATGCAAGGCCCTCACATCGGTATATGCATCAGAACTGAAGAAGTGGGATCAGTGCATCTTTAATGAATACATGAATATATGAAATCAGAAACTGTTAAGCAGAGTTTGATAATCAGCAGTTGGAGCTAAATCAAAAGCAAAATTTATTGTTCAAGTGGTTTTTATGTTGATGTTACTTTGTCAATAACTGCTTAGTTAAACAGAAAAAAATACTTCATTACATAATCTTCAACTTATACTGATATCTATCTGAGCTAACAGAGCTAAGCTAGCAGGGCTATAATATAAACTATCAGCTGATGCAACACGTGAAGATTATAAGACACATTATTTTGACCAAATGTCAAAAATAAACAGCTATTAGTTTTAGTTTGAAAAAAAGTGATGACACTTTAATACAGCTGCTCATAAATAAAGGAGCTTTATGCTTTGTTGATTCAATCTGTGGATAAATATTATTGATTTGTTGGTGGTTTTGGTGGTCCTACTTCCCCTACTGTTTGGAATATCACTATAAACTCCATAACTGTTGTGATGTCACCATGACATACTCATCAATACAGATGAAAACAAACTCTTATCTGTCTCTGGTTCAGTGTATCTGTTGAACACAAACTGGTTAACACGCATAGTAGGTGATAGTAGTGCGGCTTACTGCTGGACGCCACACATTATAAACAGAAGACTGATAATGATGGAGTCTATCCTGAACTACTGTAGAAACATGACTGAGGAGGTGACCTGGTCCCTGTGTAGTTATAAACAGCTTATTCTGTGGTAATGAAAACACAATCAGTCTTATTTGCAGGTGATTATACACTCATGAAAACATAATTATGAATATTATAATCCATTTCTGTGATTAGATTCCTGTAAATTGTACACGCTGGACCTTTAACCCTGGTTGTGATGGGGTACATGAGTGAGGAAACGAGTTTGAAGGTGCGCAGTTGTGTCTATTTCTATAAATAATTAACATCACACATTTTATAACCGCCTTGCAAAATGCCAGGTTTTCCAAATGAACCGTCTTAGTCCAACAAACAATAAGGTTAAAATCATTAATTGGTGGAGTGGGTTTCATCGGACAGCTTTTTATTAATGTTTTACAAGAGGATTGCCTCATTCTCAAATTACCATCTGGGCTGAATATACTGCTGATTTAGCCCTGGGTCTGGGACCAGTGCAACACTCTTCTCAGTTCCATTTGTCGGGCCCCCTGAGTGTTTACAATTGCCTTCCGTTGTAAAAATCCGACTAGTCTGACTCTCCCCGCTGTTGACTTTTGTTAACGATGAGGTGCCACATCCCTGTTCTGTATATAGGGGCAGAAGCAGCCGAAAAAAAAAAAAAAAAACACCGCGGGGGCATTGTAAAAAATCCTCACAGGATATTGAAATAATGATCGTTGTTTGTGAAAACAGGATAGCCCGAGTCAAATCATTTCCTCGTGTACTTGTCCTGAGCGGTCATAAAATCTTCCGAGAACACTCATAGTTGTCTGCAGTCTGTTAATCCAATATGGAGCGGGCCACATGGAAAAGAAACATTGCCTCTAACTACCTAGTTATCTGGCTCGGACTGCCATAGCGCCCAAATCTGCTCTGATTTTTGGCCTATCACTCTGGAGAGGGAGGGCACAGGCAGTGAATTAATGGTCAAGAGATTTATTTGTTTGGTGTAATAAGGACTGTAAAACAGTAAGAGCTCTGTGCAGCCTTGCAGGCCCCTTGCCCCGTGGGTACAATCAAATGTTGCCAGTAAATCAATAGAGCTGGAAGAGGTTTTTATAACCTGAGTTTAACACCAGGCTCTAAGTGCTCCAGGTGGCAGGTCATTTGTTCATTATCCCAACTTATCACAATAAACAATGGCAACTCTGATTGGACTACTCTGCTTCTACGAGAGGAAAAATTGGAGAGGAAGAAGACAAAAATCTCAGGTGGGCAAGGGAAGGCTAATAAGGAAAGGAGAGAGAGGACACGAGACAGGGGAGAACCACAAGATTAACCACTGTAATTACGTACAGGAGCGCAGAGGAGGACTGGGACAGTAGGAGGAACAGATAGCGTGAGAGTCCTACAAGCTGTCAAGTCTGTACCGACGACTCCTCCGATGTCAGGCTTAGAACGCCGCCTCTATTTTCAGCATCACCAATAAGGTTTGACTTCAGATATTGGAAAAAGCACAACAGCTTGCCTTTTTCTTTTGTCGCAAATATGCACAGCTGGCTTTAAAAAAAAAAAAAAAAAAAAAAAAGAATCAAATGGGGATTTTCCAGGTTTCAACAAGTTAAATTTAAGACCCTTTAAGTCATTTTTAAGACCATTATGAATGCAATTTAAATTAGATTTAACGCCCATACTGGCAAGAAAAAAAAAACTACAATGGAAATTTAAAATCCTTAGATTACTTGCAGACATTTGCTCGTGGATTTTTATGGCAGTTTTATGTTTTTTTCTGACATCCCATGTAACTTTAATACCTTTATACGCAGTGTTCCTAATTTGAGTGTTTTCTTGCAGAAGGTGCAGCGAGCTTCAAATCTGTTCTTTTCAACAGGCTTTAACGGAACATTAAACCCAGTTCTCTGAAGCCAGCTCCATTTTTATTTGCATGTACTCATAGTAGTTGAAAGTTAATGTCAGAAAGAACATATATGAACATATTATATAGGTTGCTTTTTTTGTCCTTGTTTTTTTTTTTTTAAAGGACTGATATTTAGCTTTTTTTTTAAATGGAATTATGCATTTTAAAACATTTCCCTGTGGTCTACATAAACTGTAAATGCTATGTTTGGGTCTGAATTCTTCATTAATTCAACTCCACTATTTCTGAGTAATGACTCCAGAAAGGTCATTTTGAGCGCTGGCCCTTTAAATGCACATGAGCCACTTCATGCCCCACCCCCTCCAGGTTGTTGGCTGTGCTGCTCTGTCCTGCTCAACCAACAACTGAACATTTTAGGTAATCTGCTCGAAGTTTGGACATATTTTCAGGATGGATTACAACCGCTGCTGCTGACAAACAATTATGTCGCACCCGGAGAGATGTTCATCAGAAGTCTTGACCTTATATGCAGGGTGCGATTTGTCAAAAAAACAGAGGGGGGTTGGGATTTTGTTTGGCTTTTTTTTTGGTCGGAGTGTGGGGGTGCAGTCCATACCTAATGTAACACTGGCATGAAATGAAAGTTAAACTTTACATACTTTCAACATCCAACTCCCGGGTTCTATTCCTCTATTATACAAGAAAATTTCCCAACTTCTGAACTATATCCACTGGACTCCCTCCACTGCTCTATGGGCCCCCCACAAATGCTGGGCCCCATGAATTTGTCATGTTTACCCCCCTTTTATGGCGCCCCAGTGTATGGGGACATTTGCGAATTCTGAGAGTGCTGACAGTTCGGTTCAGGTGAACGTTAGTGCCAGTAATGTAGAATATACGTGTGAGAAAACTGTCACAACCTGCCTGATATTTACATTGGTTGGTTGACCCCCCCCCCCCCCCCCCTCCCCCCCGTGGATGAAATTCATTGAGCAGAAGTTGGGACATAAACACCAGAGGGGGTGTTGATTTCCCCCACCCCTCCAACAAATCGCACCCTGCTTAGCTGTGCAAATATTGTGACGTAACTAGTTATAAAATGTAACAAATTAAGCAGGAATTAAAACAGGTTGTAGAAATCCACTAGATTTTTGATAAAAATGAATATATACATAGTTTTGCAGCACCTGGAGGGTTCAAATTCAAACTTTTTGAACTATTAGGGTCCAAATACACAAATAAATGTACCAAAGACTAATAAAAGTGGGTTTAGCTCCACAGTTTGTATATATGGTTCCATTCATCCATTGGTTACACACTGGTTTTCTTTAATAGATTTATTACAGCATCATCAATATAAATTTCCCCCAAAACACATTTAAAAATCAGACTGGGGTGAATGCAAATTTCCACATTAATTGTCATATTAAAAGTTTACTGTGTAAGACTCAGTAGCATCTTGTTGGGAAGCTGCAGACATGGTTGCTGCTAAAAACTCGCAAAAATCTCTAGAGCCGGTGTTTTGTGTTTCCATGTAAAATGACTTCCCTCTGCAGATATCAGGCTCATTTTAAGGCAACAAAAAGAGAATGGACCAGATCCAAAAAAAAAAAAAAAAAAAAAAAAAAATTGCATGTACTGCACAAAGCAAATGCGAAGTGTGGGATTCACTGCAAACTGTGCTGCCAAGCAGATAGCGCCAGTGTAATTTATATCCATGGAAATGTCATTTCCATGGATGTAAATTAGGGAATATTCATACATTCGGCTCAAAATCAGGCCCTTTCTATGCAAATAAGCATTAAGTTGCAAAAAAAACATGTAATTCACAAAAAAAACAGTCAAAATTAGCACATACAGTTCAACTCAGTATCTTTTGGAGTTCTGAGACGCTGTATGTACTGTAACACATTCAAATATGACTATAATACTAGTGTTTTTGCTAAATATCTGTTATATTTAGTAACATAACATTATTTGTAGACATTAAACATACGCTTTTTCGACCTGCCTGAATTGCAATTATAGCTGGAGTAATTTTTGATGGATATTTAGTTGTTTGTGGACATTTCTCGGTGTGTGTTTCTTCATTAAAGTGATGGAATTGAGGGTTTTTGCTATTTATGGACCAATTTGTGAGTCTGAGAAACACCTGAGAAAGTAGAAACTCAGGTGGAAAGCTTTACGTATGTGTTTGTTCCAGCTATCATTAGTGTAAAAAAAATGTGAATGGATGCTTAACCCATAAAGACCCAGTGCTACATACAATGCACGTCGCGACAAATTTCCGAAAATGCCCGAGTGACCTACCGTTTCTGTTTGTAAACAAATGGACTGTTTATGGTGGAGTACACTTTGAAATTGTTCACCGTGAGGGAAGCGATTCAGATGCATAATCACGGAAAGACTTACAGATTCATGATACTTAGGCTATGACTCGGGTTTTGCAGATTTGATGAAAAATTGGCGACAAAAGTCATATGCAGCTTTAAGTGATTTATCATGTTCTTACTATATTCTCCTCTGTATTTTTTTTTTTTTTTCCAACAATAATCAAATATTTTCCTATAAAAATTGATTGATCATGTAGATTTCATAAAACTTCTGATTTAAGTTGAAGGTTATAATATCAGAAACAGAGAAAACTGAAGAAAAAGTGACTTTTTTTGGTCAAATCTATCATTAACTGAAACCAAGTGTCTCCATTCACTGTTGTTTGTTAAACTCCATGGGTTTTACTGGTGATTCAATGTTGTAGAAGATGACGATGTTTCCACGGTAACTACTGAGCCTCTGAATGTCCAAATGGGTCATATCTGATGACCATGAAAAGATGACAAACTGTATTTTACACCAAGTATTTACATGTATTAAAAGGATTAGTGCAGTGTTTTTCAACCTTGGGGTCGGGACCCCACGTGGGGTTGCCTGGAATTCAAATGGGGTCGCTTGAAATTTCTAGTAATTGATAAAAAAAACAAAAAAAAACCTTACTAGTAAAAAATATATGGTGAGTTGAGAGACAATCCCAATACATAAAAGACATGACAAACTGTGAAGCTGAAACTGAAGCACTGTGGTACTGTTTATCTTTCAAATGTTCATTGTGGTCAGTTTCAGATGCTGCAGCTCTTTCATAATTCATAGTTTAAGTCATTGTTTTTTCAGTATTATTTATCAGCCTTGTAAATATAAGATGGACTGACTGTACATATCCTGACCAAGGAAAATAAAATTCTCACTTTGTGCAGTAATCTACACCTGGCCTTTCTGCCTCCGTCCATAATAATATACATTATATAGATTAAATGTGTCTAAAATTAATGTTTATTTGCAACATAGTATAGCAAACTATTACATGATCAAAAACAAATTAAATTTTAGCAAAAAAAAAAAAGTCTCTGTTTTGAATGTCTGGGGTCACCAGAAATTTGTGATGTTAAAATGGGGTCACGAGCCAAAAAAAGGTTGGGAACCACTGGATTAGTGATCAACAGGAATTAAACATTTTCCATCAGTAGATGGTTTTGGTCACCAGTGGATGTTTGGGTCTTTATTGGTTAAAACAAAGCTGAATGCATGTGCAAATGTTATACAGTTGGCATGAGTATTCTTGTATTCATGTATTCTTTTTGTATGTGGCCCAGTGATGTAGTAAAAAAGACCAACAAAAAAAAAAGAACTACATTAAAATACTGTAATCCATTTCCACAATTAGATCCCACACTGGGTATGATCAAAAACATTTTAAGACTTGTCATTGTAAGACATTTGTTTTATTCTAAAATTCAGTTTTTGGGTTTTTTTTTGCACAGATCCACAGAAGCCTGAAAAACAAAAGGACTCTAGAGGGGTGGTTTCAGTAGTGAGATGATTTGCTTCAATTATTTTGTGGTCTCTTTAAACATGACTCAAGCTGGTCCCTCAATTACACTGAAAAAGGCAACGAGAAATATTTAATAGTAAGATGTGACAGCGGATCATTAAAACACAGTCGCGTTTAGATCAGACTAGAAATTCGCTTCTAGTCGACACATCCGACGAGTACAAGAATATCTGAAATAGGAGGTTTAAACACCAGGCTAGTGCAGT
Organism: Sphaeramia orbicularis; assembly: GCF_902148855.1. NCBI lineage: Eukaryota > Metazoa > Chordata > Actinopteri > Kurtiformes > Apogonidae > Sphaeramia > Sphaeramia orbicularis. The sequence goes on along the minus strand of NC_043978.1, from coordinate 23,351,307 downwards.
ATAGGTAAAGCAGTAAAATGTGCCTACATGCTGTTTGCAGATGGCTTTACCCAAAGGAACTTAGTCCTGTGAGTGTGTTTTTGTGACCCCACTGGGAATTGAACTCCTAACCCAGGACAACCACATGCTTTATCAACTAAACCACACTGGACCACATGCTTCTGTGCCTTATAAAGGTGAGCAGTGTATTTGCAAAAAGACACCGTTGAATATGGAAACCACATGGAGCGTCAGTGCCATAAAGTACAGTACAAAAAAATCGGTCCAATCTTAGTCAGTGAAATTTTGCGCGCCTAATTTATGACTCGTGTACAGGAGCATGGCAGCTGGAGTTTGTAATTATACAACACACGCCACACTTTCTACTCTGCTGCAGACGCACCACTGCATAATTTACATGTCTATTAGCTCATTAATTACAGTGTAATTACTTAGATGTACAAGTAGCTTTTTACCATATTATAAAGCAAGTCATCAAATGAATAAGTGAACAAACAAACAAACAAACAAGGCGATAAAGATGGAGCAAACACACAGACATAAATTAAAAGGCTGGATTTTCACTACGCCATGTGAAGTCATCCCACTTGCACCGCAATTGTTTTTTTTTCTCCCTTTCAGACTGCGAGGGCCTTATCCTTGGCTTATCATCCTCATTGTCTAGCCCTGATTCCACCGTTCTCTCCAAAGCATCTCATGATTCATAACTGTGATTAATAAGCCTATCATGCGAAACAAAAATACTGTAGCGTTGCATCTCAAGACCTATTGTCCTTCCCAGAAGCTTTTTCAGGGGGATGCATAATCTAGCTGCACAGATCTCTTTCTTTCTTACTTTCTTTGCTTCCCTTCTCTTTTTAATGTTTTGATGAAATAATGACAGGGTGATTTTTAGAAATGCATAATGCATGATAAGAATTGCTTTGTAATGGAAACAAACAGAGACAGTGGTGCGGGTCGGGGGTGGCAAATCTATTGACCATCAGCGGCACCTCATCTAGTATGCATTACTTATAGAGGATGGATTTGTTTTTGTGCAGGGAATACAAAAACTCAAGCCAACTCAACATGCTTAAAGTGCTGATGAGCCCTTCGCCACGGCAATATGGTTTGAATTCCTGTCATTTCCAAAACCTTAAAGCGATGCCATTGACAAACATAAGGCTCTCTGGGAACTTCAAAGTGGAACTGGATGAGTTTGGGGTTATGGCGGGAACACGTTTCCTTTCAGTAACTGGTGTGAATGTTAAGCGGCCGGGCTCTTAAGCGGAGATAAAAATTCTTTAACTATGGATGAAGTTAAAAGAAAATGGATGGCAATGATCCCATCATCCGCTCACTTTGCGCATAGACTCAATCAAAGACATCTTCTCTGCAGCCTCTCCCCAGTTGGACGGTGATTCTTTCTTAGAAATTCTGCACAACACACAGTCACCACACTGTCAAAACTGCACAGACAGACAGTATCCTTGAAACTTACACTTTTAATAAACAATTACCTTAGTCCCTTGCACCATTAGACTTCCCATTGCACACTTAGAACAGCCCATTCAGCATTCAGCAAATCCACACTGCTGTTGTTTTGGCTGCTGCAGGTCATAGTGGTGATAAATCTGGGGAAGTTAGCCTTGGTAATGGACTCCAGAAGGGGTCTGGGAGTTAAACAGTGATGAGCAATGGAAACTGTGGTCAGAAAGAGAGCAGCTGTAACCTTCTAACAGGCGTGGACAAGATGGGAGGAAGGAAACAGCCAAACGTTCAGAGGCCCAGCTATGGGTCTATTTTAGGAGAGGCCTGGAAGGGGGGGGTGCGGGTTGGAGGGGGTGCGGAGGGAACCCAGCCGAGCAGCAGTTGAACAGCACATGTGGGTATGCCGCTAAGCTGACTGTTGAAGAAGCAGCTCAGCAGGAGGACAAGAGGCCTGATGATAAATTGCTTGTACAGAAGCACTGTTAACTCCAAAAAACTAGTTTTTAATGTTGGGTGTGCCTTGAGAGTTTGTTTAAAGGGTAAGTAAAGCTACACAAGGACAGCCCTGGAAAAAGATATGTGGCGAGCCACTGTTGCATAATCCTCAAGAGACACGGTTAGAAGCTAGCAAAGGCAAAGACGCTATAAAGAGACAGAGAAAAAGAGGAAAAAAGACAAAGCAACATGCTGTTTTTTTGTCATTAAGGTCTGTCATAATTGGTCACTCAGGTTCAGCTTTCCCATTTTCACCTTTGACCTTAGAGTGATCCGCAATTAACACCATTTGTTCAGAACACAACAGATTCTTTGTGAACATGCAAGAAAAATAGTTTTTGTATTGATATGTATATTCGTCGATTTAGGCTATTTTCTTTGCAGTTGACATACTCTTATTCAGGAGAATTTGTTGCCACAAGTTTTTGTCTATATAATTGATCTAAGTGATCAGGCTCAATGGAAATCAACAAAATTGCCAGTTTAATAGGTCAAGATGTTTCCTGGGAATCAATGGCAGTTATTAGTGGAAAGGCCCTGGCTGTTATTTCAGGGTCATCTATCGGATAGCCACAGCTGTTTATATTTTAATCTGGCTTCTATTTGTGTTTAGACTTCCAAAGATTCTTGCCATAAAGCTGAAATCCTCTCGTCTGGCTTATGTCTTGACAAAGTAAATAAATGATTTGGTTCCCTCGCCAGTTGGGTTGGAATGTCAAAGGTCAGGGGGTCAGAGCTTGCAAGCAGCCAAATTAGGTTTGAGGACACCATACGCTCAGTTCGCCTCTATTCGATTACTGCCCACCCATGTGTCCCAGAACATGGACGAGCAACCTACGAGCACAAGTCAGCGTTGACTTTAATGCTGGAAATGTGAAGGTGAACACAGAATGTATAGCAAAGTCAGTCACCTTCAGAGTCTAACAGTGAACTATTTTTGCAGACATGTGGTTGAAATAAATGCAGTGTTTAAAGAAAAGCAACCATGGTGAGATGGTGAGGTAAAGGATTTGGCAGTGTGCAGAGTCTCAGTTGGATGGAAAGAGTACTATGTGTCTGTTATTGCTGAAAAGTTAGGACTTCTCCTGTGCAATCTGTCATTTGTTTTCAGGGCAATAAACAACCCACAGGGAATGGATCTCATCTCAAACATTAAAGAGACTTCCAAGGCACTTGAAGTAAACAAATTAGACTTGGTGGTTCAGATGGCTCAAATGACAATATTTCTCAATAATTGGAAATGATAAAGAACGTCTTTGATATATTCGTGGCTTCACCATGTCTTGAAGGCAGCATGAAGGGAAGCCTGCGGTTTCGCTTCACAATCTCAGTCTCATTATAAATCTTCACAGCAATACATTTTATAATGCTGTGTTTGGCTGAATAAACAGTTATGATTTGGCACAAAACAGACACTGTGGACGGCCGACTTCAACAAGCTGCCAGCGTCTCTGTGTACACGGGGAAAAAACAGGGGAGCCAAGGAGCCTCTCCACAGTGGAAATTATGAATATAAAGTCATGCATTATAGATTTGCAGGTGAATTTATTTATTCTCCTGCAAAAGTCGGAAATGTAAGCCAGCTAAATCAATGAGGGAGAGTTCATCTCTGTCCACCTAATCATTTGCTAATGGCTACTATCAATTGCCTGCCCACGGCTTCTGCATCCAACACTCTTGCAATTAAAGTCAACAAGCACATACTGTACTGTCGACTAAAGGTGCTTTAGCACAGGATTCCAGGTTAATGTATTGATTATCTTCTGCATGGTAAATTGGATTTATTCCACATCATCAGTCTTGTTTATTTATTTATAACCATGCTGCAATTTATCAAAAATGAAAGATTTCCCATCTTGCTGATAGGCGAGAGTGTTTGCTGTCAAAGTAATAAAATGTATTGTTTTATTTTTTTAAGTAAAATACACTCCACTCTTTTGATTTATGCGTGAAGTAGTGTCAAAAAAACCAAGCGCATTTGCAAAAAACTGCTGAAAATAACAATAAAATAACCCGACCAAGTGAGTCCCAGAAGAAGGAATAAAAGGTCTAAATGTGCAACGCTGTAGTAATTCAACACACTGGACACCGCTTGTATTGGATGTCACACAGACATAACAACATCTTGCACTTCTGAACATGTTACTTATTTATTTATTTATTTGCTCACCAGCCAGCCCTGCACCCACATCCCTGTGTTTCTGCCAGCATCGACAAATACAACACAATACAAGGGAATGCTTGCTTTTTGAGTTTTATTATTTATTCATGATGCCCTGGAGTCTTCCTGACCATTCCAGACATCATTTTGCTGTTTCTGTCACTCTTTCTCTCACTGTTTTTGTAAAGACAATGACACTGGTCTAACTACATCTACACATCACAAAACCGAGTGTGTGTTCACCTGTATTTGTGTGGATGCATGTGGGCTTGTGTGTCTAGTATATACAAACATACAGTATGCACTAATGTGAACCTGCATTAATGCATAGTCTTTTGTCTAGATATTGAATATCTGCAGTAGAAGAAATGAACATCAGGGCAAGAAATCTGTGACTGCCTTTTTTCACCAGAATAAAATGTTAATATGGTGCGTTTCTGCATAATTAAGCGAAAATGACATTACTTATATACATTTATTTTCTTTTTTTTTTTTTTTTTTTTTTTTTGCAGTTTTTTGTTATGTTAAGACACAGAAACACAAAAACAAAGGCTCAGATGTGTGTAACAACTAATTAATTAATCAACTAGCCAGTCCTCACTTAAGTAAAGAAAGAGGGGCAAAGGCAGAGGACAGTCACTGGTATACAGATATAATCCTTAGTCCACTTATAAACATTTCTAAACACCTCACAATAGTTTTATTCACTATTCATTGTGCTTTTCCATGGTATCACACATATTTTTCATCCATTTGTGATTTAGAGATTTTTACGGTTGTGTTTAGATCAGTGTTTTTCAACCTTGGGGTCACCTGAATTCAAATGGGGTCGCCTGAAATTTCTAGTAATTGATTGATGGAAAATAAATAAATAAATAAATAAATAAATAAAATAATAATAATAATAATAAAAATTAAAAATATATGGTAAGTTGAGAGAGACAATCACAATACATAAGAGTCATAAAAGACATGACAAACTGTGAAGCTGAAACTGAAGCACTGTGGTACTGTTTATCTTTCAAATGTTCATTGTGGTCAGTTTCAGATGCTGCAGCTCTTTCATAATTCATAGTTTGAGTTCTTGTTTGTTCAGTATTAATTGTCAGCCTTGTAAATCCAAGCTGGACTGACTGTACATATCCTGACCGAGTAAAATAAAATTCTTACTTTGTGCCGTAATCTACACCTGGCTTTTCTGCCTCCGTCCATAATAATATACATTATATAGACTAAATGTCAGCTAAAATTAACATTTATTTGCAACATAGTATAGCAAACTAATACATGATTAAAAACAAATAAATTTTACCAACAAAATGTCTCAGTTTTGAATGTCTGGGGTCGCCAGAAATTTGTGATGTTAAAATAGGGTCACGAGCCACACTGTTTAACTCGTTAAAACCTGATGTGTCATCGGTGACACACCGTGTGCATATGCAGTTTGGATGGTTGTTGTAGAAGCCAATAATGTAATAACAACCGATAACGTAATAACGGCCAATAATATAATAAATTTGCCATTTTTAAAATGTAATAGGCCAATAACATAATATCTGGCCAACAATGTAATAAAAGTCTTGAACCGATAACGTAATAGCCTTTGGCCAATAACATTATAACTTATTACATTATTGGCTCAGTTATTACACTTGCAAATATTTTTTTTTACCAGGCCAATAACGTAATAACCAGCCAATAAGTTTACGTTATCGGCTGTTATAACGTTATTGGCTGTTATTACATTATTGGCTTCTACAGTTGTAACTCTTTCACTGTTTGTGCAATTGGAAAAATTTCATCAATTTCTGAAACCTGAGACGATGTGCTTTATAGGTTTTATTGGGTCATTACAGTAATTTGACTCACACCTGTACTAGAAGCTGGATAAGAAGCTGTTTTAGCAGAATTATAACATGCAGTAAGTTGTAAATGATTGCTAGATTTTGAAAATTCTGGGAAAAAAAGTCTGGGAAAAATGGGCAAACTGACTCACAGTATATTTTCTAAGCTATGTTAACCTATGTTTCATATTGTGTTTGTGTCTGAAATAACTAAAAATATAAATAAATAAAACCTTTAAGTTAGTCAAAATAAGAAAAAAACAACAACCAGGTAGACCATTTTAGGCTTCGGGTTTAAAGGGTTAAGGTTACACAAAGATATCAAGGCTTGGTTTAATCAGTAAAGATGTGATAAAAAATGACTCACAATGTATGTATAAATATTTAAACCAATGCATGACCCTTTACTAACCCCGACCCAAGTGCTTTTATTGACTAAACCTAAACACCTACGGGAGTCACATACTTACTCCAGTCTCCAGGATTGAGTGCATCTTTAGCCCAACACGGATACATACATATGCAGAAATATGTACACCAAACATATTTTGGTTCACAAATATTGACATCTGTAGTTTTCCAGAACAATGGCAACGTTTTTCCATTTGTTTTCCAGGTCAAACTCTGGAAATATCCATAATGCATAAGACAAACAGATAGTTATTTTTTAATACTATTTATTTTCCCGATATATTATGTAAGTGTTGTGTTGCTTTTTTTTTTTTTTTTTTGCTGGAAGCGATCCCAGGCTCCTTACAGGCATTCTGCAGCTCAGGAGAGTTTTCCTGTATGCATAACACAGTGTGGGGGTCTATGCTTTAAACTCTCCTCCCTGGCATTGATGTACACTAATGTACTCCACCTCCCCTTGGGTAGACCTGTCTGGATCATCTCATCAGAATCCCATATATCTATCCATCCCATCTCGCGCAGCCTTACACCACCGTCGTTGTCTGTAATAAAATGATCTTAGCCGAGAGAGAGGTTGTTTGATTGCTGCCGGCCAGCGAGGCGGCTATTCACCATAATATAATATTCCCCCTGTAGTCTGCACTTTAAACCTGTCTCACACTGACAAGCGTGCATCACCCTGTGGGGTCAGCGGGGTCTCCCATCACTGTCCAACCACCTAGTCTGACTGACGCAAATCCTATAGAATTGCCTGTTTTGAACTTGAGTATGCATCCCTCTTGACACTTCCAGCACGTCTGCAGATCTCCAGTAACAATATCACCTATAGAATCAATCTCTGCGATGTGTTTGAGGCCCGTGGACACCATTGATCAGTTCTTTTGATGTCACGGCCTTTCATAAATTGCGACCTTTTTAGTATTGGCATGCCCCGTCACTTCCAGAGACAGTTGTGCTTGTGACTCTCTCCGATGGGCAGAGGGGAGCGAGGGGGCTCTGGAAAAGGAGTCCGAGGCAAACCAGCGCCGTGTCACAGGTGTCAATACAGCTGCTCCTTATTGACAATTAGGCTTCTCCGGACTCGCCGAAATGAAATCTGAGATGACAAGACCCTGACTTTCGTCCTGACCCAACACCTCATTCCAGAAATATGTAATCGTGGTGCCTCTAGGGGAGGGGTGTCAAACATGCGGCTCGGGGGCTAAATGCGGCCCACCAAAGGTTCCAATGTGGCCCGTGGGATGACTTTGCAAAGTCCGAAAATTCCACAGTCAAGGCTGTCGAACTCATTTTCATTCAGGTTCCACATACAGACTAATATGATCGCAAGTAAAATAATAGCATAAAGACCTACAAAACACTAGAAGCAGTGGGAGAGCGCAGACCTCCGCCAAGGCAGATCAGTGCCCCCACCCCAACCCCATCACCACCAAAATTTAATCATTTGTTCCTTGTGCCAGTATCAACATTTCCTGAAATTTTCATCCAAATCCATCCATAACTTTTTGAGTTATCTTGCACACAGACAGACAAACAGACAAACCAACGCCAACAAAAACATAACCTCCTTGGCGGAGGTAATAATGACTCCATATTTTCTTCTCGGTTTGATGTGAAAAAAAATATTACTCTATGCCTATAAATAATGACAACTTCAAATTTTTTGTGTTTGTTTTAGTGTAAAAAATAACATTAAATTATGAAAATACTTACATTTACAAACAATAAAATGTGAGTAATCTGAACAAATATGAACAATCTGAAATGCTGAAAGAAAATTAAGCACAATATTAACAATTTTCCACCTGTTACTAAGTGTTTACTGTCTTTGTGCCAGATACTTCCAGGCAAAAAAAGGGCTGACCCTAACCCTAACCCTAACCAGGACCCACAAAAACTGAAGTCAACGTTGTCATCGAGACTGATAGACGAAGAACAGTGTCTTTTGCCGCATTTCTACTACATGGAACTGGCTCGACTCGACTCGACTCGACTCGGGTACCAGGTCTGATTCCTGGAGACCGTTTCCATTACAGGATACTACCGACTTTACAATACCTGGACGTCATAGCGATGCGGCGCATTACTTCTGTGTCGTCTGCTCAGAGAGTCGCTGATAAACTCACTCGTTGCGTGTTGTCTCGTCTAGCTCATGCTGAATTTTTACGTCGGCCACCAAAGACTGAATCTCAACCATCTGTGGTGTAGTTCTGTGGGCTGTCATCATGTGGATTAACCTACTGCTATATTTACTGTAAACTTCAGCATCTGTTTTTTGTAAAACAGCGGGTCACAGAGACAACTCTCTGACCAATCAGTGGTCTGCAGTGTTTCTATGTCACATTTTAGTATCTGGTCCCCAGTCCTGGAACCTCGGTGGAGGTGATACCAAAAAACTAGTACCGGGTACCAGATTCCAGGTCCTTTCTCGCAATGGAAACGCAAAAAGGCTGAGTCGAATCGAGTCGAGTCGGTACCACGTAGTGGAAACGTGGCATTAGTAGATCTGATCCATAATGCACATGTATAAATGATAAGTTGAGGCATAATATTGTTAAAATTGCACTTATTTTTCGTAAGAAATTTGAGTATTTTCAGGTTATTCACATCTTTTTTGTTTGGATAGTTTATAAAAGTAAGTATATTCATAATTTAATGGGGGGGTTTTGCACTAAAACGAAAACAAAAATTTGGAGTTGTCGTTATTTATAGGTTATTATGCTATTATTTTACTGGTCCGGCCCACTGGAGATCAAATTGGGCTGAATGTGGCCCCTGAAAGAAAATGAGTAAGAGACCCCTGCTCTGGGGAAATTCAGTTTTTCTTTTTTTTTATTAAGAAATAAAAAACTCAATACTTGGTTGGACTATGTTTTTTTAATGTAGCTTTATGAGGAAATCAAAAAAATCGGTTCTGTAATGCAGCCTTACGTTTAAAAAGAGATGTCCAACAGGAAGCATTATGCGTTTTATGTGCCACATAGCCCGCAGTGAACAGGGGGGATATGTGTTACATTGACACTAGGCAATCTTGTACTATTTTTTCCCCTTTGATGCTTCAAGCAGTATGGGTTTTCAGGAGAAGGCAGCAGTCAGAAGTACTTTAGCTTGTTAAAATTGACCATAAACAGCTCATTGTTTTAAGAGGGCCAGACACAGTCATTTGATACCAGCACTATACTGCCTTCTAGCCCCTTAGCTAGCCTGTTATTTCACTCTAGTAGTACACATGGGGTTCTACGGATGAAATATTGCCAGTATAAGGCAAGCACACACTGCTTGGGAAGGATGTGTATGGTGCATTTTCTTACACTAGGGGAAATGTTCAGAGCTCATACTGAAAACTCATAGTGGATATTGATGTTTCAGTGTAATATAACTACTTCATTTTGCTCTCATTTACAAGTGGCAGACGTATCCGTGATATGTTTTTACAATATCTTTACATTATAATTATTTGGGGTGAAATAAATGCAATCAAAGAAGAAAGCATGATCCGAAGCATGTAAAAAAAAAAAAAAAAGTTTAGCTCTTATTGATTAAAAAAATCGGAGCGGCTTGATTGGATTTACTCTATCTGTATTTTTCTGTCAAGATAAAAGAGTCGGTGCATTCGCTACTCCACCTGTCTCCTTCCACACTGCCTTTCCTCCTCACCCTCCCCTCTGTGTTCCTCTCTTTCATATTCAGCCCATCATCGGTGCGCCTGACGGCAGTCTGATGTGTTCTCAGCGTGCTCCTTTACATGCACATGTCAGCACAGTTGAATGAGTCACCCAAACTGACAGCAGATGGTGCTCTTTGGGTATGAGAGGCCTGATGCATCCGCTCAGCCCACTCGCCATGCAATCTATCATCATTCTCCTTCTCTGTCTTCTCCCCCAAGACCACTGAGGGGACTCTGGACCACCATTCTCTGTGCCATCATTTACCTTTGTGCTGGGGAATGTCAGCCCGCTCAGCCTTGGGCTTTTTATCCAGGGAGTTAGCGGCAGCCAGTCGACGTGCAGTTTAGACAGGGATCCATGGGGCACTTCTTAATGATGTGGTTCAGTGATAAACCTGGGAAGACTGACTGACTGAAAATTGTCTCAGTGTGGTTGGAAAAGCAAAAAGAAAAGAGCCCCATTGCTGAAGGAAAGCATAGTGACAGGGTAACAGAAGTTCAATGCTTTAAGTTTCAAACTTGTCTCATTCTCCAAATGTTTGCGATATAAAGTGTATTAAAAGGAAAAAAAAAAAAAGCTCAATGGTAACTACAGGAACACTATAAAACTGAAGGAAATATCGATATTATTAAATGGGCACATGGAGACACATTTACCCAAAGAGTCTATAACAGGGGTGTTAAACTCATTTTAGTTCAGGGGCCACATATAGCCTAATATGATACGAAGTGGGCCAGACCAGTAAAAAAATAACAGTGAAAAAAGTCAAATTAAATTATCTACAAAAATCTGAATAACATGAACAACTGGAAACATCTTAAGAAAAACAAATCTAGTTTTAACAATATTCTGCCTCAGATTATCAGTTTATCCTTTACACATGTGCATTACAACTTACATTACAATTACAAATGCACGAAACATTTAATAACAGGCAGAATATTGGTAAAATTGCATTTACTTATCTTAAGACATTTCAGGTTTTTCACATTTTTTGTGAAATAACAGTTTTTAATATAAACATTTTCATGTAATTTTCCTTTTTTTTTAACACTAAAACAAAGATAAAATTTGCTGTTTTCATTGTTTATAGCAGGGGTGTCAAACTCATGTTAGTTCAGGGGTCACATAAAGCCCAATATGACCTGAAGTGGGCCGGATCATTAAAATAATAACATAATAATACATAAATAATATCAATTCCAAAATTTGTATGTCTAATTTCTGTGTTTTAGAGTGAAAAAAGTAAGATTATATTATCAAAATTTCTACATCTACAAACTATCTTTTAAAAAAATATGGATAAACATGAACCATGACCAAAATGAAATTTATTAAGAAAAAAAGTGCAATTTTAAGAATTTATGCCATTATTTGCCCTCAGCTTCTCATTTTTACATGTTCATTACAATGTACAGATCACAGTGGATCTACAAATTCACAAAACATTTAATAACAGACAGAATATTGTTAAAATTACTCTTAAATCTCTAAAGACATTTCAGGTTGTTCATATTTGTTCAGATTTTTCACATTTTTTGTAAAAGGCTAGTCTGTAAATGTTAACATTTTTGTGCAATTTTACGTTTTTTACACTAAAACAAAGACAAAAATATGTGGTTTTAATTATTTATTCTTTATTATGATAGTATTTTACTGGTCTGACCCACTTTAGATGGAATTAAACTAAATTTATTTTGACATCCTTGACTGATAATATCTTCAGTGTAATTTTTGTATTTCACTAATTCATCCCGCAGGCCGGATTGGACCCTTTGGCGGGCTGGTTTTGGCCCCCGGGCCGCATGTTTGACACCCCTGGTTTATAGGTTTAATATGATAGTATTTTACTGGTTCTGACCCCCTTGAGATCTAATTGGTCTGTATGTGGAATCTGAATTTCAATGATTTTGACATCCTCGATTGTTAATATCTTCAGTGTAATTTTTGTACTTCACAAATCCATCCTACGGGCCAGATTGGATCCTTTGGTGGGCCGGATTTGGCCCCCGGGCCGCATGTTTGACACCTGTGGTCTATAATGTTATATAAAAGTCTTAATGAATCCATTCAGAAACCTGATCTACTGTGTGTAGTTGTTCACATGCTCTCTGGTCCATCTCTGCAATGCAAATGTTTTAATATGCCAGAGTGTTGCAAGGAGCCAATCAGGTATATTGCAATGATTAGATTAAAATCAGATTTTTCCGTCAACTCAGCAAAGCTGTATCGGTAGTCAATTAAGATCTGTCATAATGTGATGGAGGACAGTTTGAAATGATCCTCTGCTCTGCTAAATGTATGACAGGCCACTACTAAAAGGGTCACTGCTGCGACCTTGATTCACCAGAGGCTTTAAACACACAATATGCTGGTTTCAGCATATGCAATATTTCTCCAAGTCTCCAAGTGAAATGTCAATGAAGTGTGTCTGCAGGCGCCTGTGTAGACAGTCCTTTATACATTTCCCATTTTCCCACACAATAGAAATCAATGCACAAGTAATTCACATATTCATTAAGAAAATATGTCCACAGTTCTAAACCTATTTATGAATTAGCTGACAAATTATTCCCTTTCACATTAGCGATTTGACTGAGCGGTGGGTTGTGGAATCAGACTTGGACACTTTTTTTTCTCTCTCTCTCTCGGTTAATAGTCCTACTTAATACTCATCAATCATAGCAGTCAAAAGATATTGATTTCTGGCTGGATTAAATCAGAGTTATTCCACTGCGATGGCTATTACAAAGTACAGCTATTCCAGTGAAATAGTTCTTGATTTACAAGAAAGAGAGGAGCAGCTGTCTTGTTGTGGTCTATTGTTGTGTGTGTGGGTCTTTGTGTATGCAAGTGTGAGGCAGATGTACAATGCAAGCCTGTTGATTTTATCTTCACACAATGTTTGAAATTACATTTTCTTTTAACACAGCACGGCTCTACATTCCCACTGACCTCCTGCAGCTTTATTACAAAAATAACTATGCATAAGAATCAAGTTTGACTCTTTCTGTGGATGCTTTAAGTTTTTTAAAAGACCATGATTTGGATGTTTCATTGTGTGACTCAGACTGTATAAAAAAAAAAAAAAGTGGATGTGGTCAGCGTGACATCACCCGTTGGTTTGCGGGCTACAGTTTTGAAAGCTCAAGGTTTTTGGCCAAGATTCTAATCTTGTGCAATTCACAGTTGATGAAAATGTAACAGCTGACCTTCAGCTACTTAGCTTAAGCTTCAATCACCTGTATAGCTGTTAGTCAGTGGTATCGGTTTCCTGACATCAACAAATTTTCTCCTAATGTTCAGAGCATTTGGTCTTGTGGTGCAGAACGGTGGATTTCTCAGCTGTAATTGCAGAGATCAGTGACATGCTCGGTCAGTTTGGTCATTTCTAACTATGGTTTCAATAGTTTAAAGAAAAGAAATGGAAAAATGCATGTTTGGTCCAAGGTTGGAATAGTTTTGGATTTTTCATTATAGTTTAGTTTTAGTTAGTTTTGACTTTTTTTTTTTTTCTCTAATTCAGTTAGTTTTAATTAGTTTTTAGAGCAGGTTTGCTAGTTACCTCTGCCAAGGAGGTTATGTTTTTGTCGGTGTTGGTTTGTCTGTCTCTGTTTGTCTGTCTGTTTGTGTGCAAAATAACTCAAAAAGTTATGGACGGATTTGGATGAAAATATCTGGAAATGTTGATACTGGCACAAGGAACAAATGATTAAATTTTAGTGGTGATCGGGGATGGGGGGCCACGTGGGCCCACTGATCTGCCTTGGCGGAGGTCTGCGCTGACTTTTCTAGAAAAGCACTCATAGAGTACAGACCTCCGCCAAGGTAGATCAGTGGGCCCCCGTGGCCCCCCATCCCCGATCACCACCAAAATTTAATCATTTGTTCCTTGTGCCAGTATCAACATTTCCTGAAATTTTCATCCAAATCCGTCCATAACTTTTTGAGTTATTTTGCACACAAACAGACAGACAAACAGACAGACAGACAAAGTGCGAGTCCGAGTGCTTCTAGTTTTTATGAGTTTTCCGGGGTTTTTTGTAAATGCTTAGTTTTAGTTTAGTTCTAGTGTTAGTTTTAGTTTTTTCATAACTTTTATCTTCCTCGTCATCATATTCACGTAAATCCCAGACAGGACTCTGCTGCTTTCTATCAACTTTAGACTCCGTGTTTCCAGGTAGAGTGGGGACCAGAAGACGACTCTGAACGACAAGTGACGACAAGTGACAAGTTTTTATTTATTTCAGTTAATGAAAATGTTTTTTCAATTCTAGTTTTCGTCATTTCGTTAGTTTTCGTTAACGATAATAACCTTGGTTTGTTCTGTGGTTCAGGTACATGACAGACTGTAGCACCACTGTAAACAGGCCACAAACTGTCACTTATCTAAAATAAACCCGATCATTTTATCAATGTTGGATCATATCAGGTGGTGTCATAATTTGTTAGTATATGGAGAAGATGTTAACCCATAAAGATCCAAACCTCCACCAGTGACCAAAACCATCTACTGATGTTTAATAATTTCGGATCCACTAATCCAGGGGTGTCAAACATGCGGCCAGGGGGCCTGCGGGCCTGCGGGATGAATTAGTGAGATGCAAAAATTACACTGAAGACATTTACAATCAAGGATGTTAAAATAAAGGTCAGTTTGATCTAAAGTAGGTCAGACCAGTATAAACTATCATAATAAACTATACATAATGAAAACCACAAGTTTTCCTTTGTTTTTGTGTGGAAAAACATACAATTTCACAAAAACATTAACATTTACAGACTAGTCTTTTACAAAAAATGTGAATAATCTGAAATTAATTAAAATTAAGAGAATTAAGTGTAATTGTACTAATATTCTGCCTGTAAATATTTGTAGATCCACTCTTAGTTGTAATGTACATGTGACAATGAGAAGTTGAGGCCAAATAATGGCATAAATTGTTAAAATTGCACTTTTTTTTCTGAATAAATTTCTTTTTGTTCAAGGTTGTTCATGATTTTCATTTTTTTTAAAGGTTAGTTTGTAGATGTAAACATTTTGATAATATAATTTCACTCTAAAACGTAGAACTTAGACATACAAATTTTGGAATTGATATTATTTATTTATTATTATGTTATTATTTTAATGATCCGGCTCACATCAGGTCATATTGGGCTGTATGTGGCCCCTGAACTGACATGAGTTTGACACCCCTGCACTAATCCTACCGAAACATGTAAATATTTGGTGTAAAATGCAGTTTGTCATGTTTTCATGGTCATCAGATATGACCCATTTGGACATTCAGAGGCTCAGTAGTTACCATGGAAACACCGTCATCTTCTACAACATTGATTCACCAGTAAAACCCATGGAGTTGGATCAATGACAGTGGATGGAGACACTTGTTTTTATGTCCAGTTATTGATATCTTTGCCAAAAAAGTCACTTTTTCTTGAGCTTTCTCTGTTTTGGATATAATAACCCTTACCTTTACTCTGAGTTTTAATGAACATCTACATGATCAGTAAATTGAATATCAGAAAATGCATACTTTACACTAAAAAAATGCAAAATAAGGAAGATAATATCACAATCAATGGTGATAAATCATTTAAGAAAGGGTAAATATAGAGGAAAAAATTATTTGGGAACTGCCACAAAAATAGCACTGGGTCTTTATGGGTTAAAGATGATCTCAGCGGTCGTCTGATTCATAGGGAACCAACAGTTTTCACAAAATTGTAGTTCTTTCAGGGAACCTAAATCTCCCATAGGACTCCATTCAGACAGAAAAGCCTCTGGTCTCTAGTCTAAGACCCCAAACTGTGATGTGTTTACAACCAGAGATTAGACTCCTGTGTCTTTAATTAAAATATATTTGATGTAACTTGTTTAATATTTTTAGCTAATTAATGCTAACAGGCCCAGTAGTGTAGATATGTAACACTAAACTCCCTTCAACATTTGTGTGATGGTCCTGTTAGTGAAACTAGTAGAGCTGTTTGTCAGAAATAATATGTTTTATTAAATCATTAAAGTGAAGTCCCACCCCTTCCAATGTGCCCCATGGGATCCAAGTTTGGGAAAAGTATGAATGGGGGTCAGTGGTGTGAAATGGGTCAGTTTAAAAGCAGTGGCGATTTCTCATAGACTGCAAGGGAAGCTCGGCTGCCCCTAAAATTATGAAAATTAAATGGTCAAATTTGTACGGTTGTGTTGACATTTCATTGACTACAAATGTGTTAGAACACGTTCATCTCACAGACGAGTTCATTCAGAATCAGCTTTATCACAAATCAACGGACTCGATGTTGTTCACTTCTCATACATTCCCGTTGCGCTGTTTTCTCATTCGATCTCTGCTCAGTGCATTTGCCTGTAGACACTCAGCGTCCATGCACTTCTATGGGACTGAGTGGAACAGTTTTTTTCATTGCCTCAAAACTGGACGGTAATTGGATAAATACCACGATGTTGTCCCACCCCCAGATGCTCGGCGTCTCTGGGGGTGAATGGAGCTGTGGGCGGAGCTCGGCCGGGCTGGACGCCGGGCTTCCACGTGCTGATTGGAGGATCAGTCGAAAGGCTGAATCCCGTTTGATTGACAGCTACTTTGAGATCTACTCCTTCACTGACACAGTTCAGTTTAATACCGTCGCGCATTCTGCTGTGAAATCAGAGAGAAACCACTACGAAATTACTTGTTCATTTCTTGCACTGTAAATAAAACACACTCATTGTACTTCCTTGTTTCAATTTAACATAATTTCAATGTTTTCTTGTTTAGTTGGTACGATAAGGTCACTGACCATTTTCTTAAAAAGGAACGGAGGGACAAATGTATGTTTAAATAACTTGACTTTTTTTTATTTTATTTTTTTATGTAAGCCGACAATGAGCTTCCCCCGTCTGAAAGACGAGCAGCCGCCACTGTTTAAAAGATAATTTTACAAAGTCTGATCATGTTGAAGCCAAGGTTATAATAGTTTTGGATTTTTAATTATAGTTTAGTTTTAATTAGTTTTGACTTTTTTTTTCTCTTATTCAGTTAGTTTTAATTAGTTTTTAGAGCAGGTTTGTTAGTTTTTATTAGTTATCGTTTTTTTCTGAATGCTTAGTTTTAGTTTAGTTTAGTTTAGTTTTAGTATTAGTTTTAGTTATTTCATATATTTTATCTTCCTCATCATCCTATTCAAAGAAATTAGTGAGGCGTGGATATGGGCTACCCTGGACACTTTATTTGGGGGTCGGGTTAGGGCGGCTCATGGACTGACCATAGACACAATGTACCGTACAATGTATAAATTCCCTATAGCAGGTTGAGGGGGGGTGCAATCCATACACAACGTCACTTACGTGAAACAATGCGAAGATGTGCAAAGCATGAGAGGAGATGCACAAAGCAGCCAGCAGTTAAACCAGATAGAAACATATATAAACCAGCTAACCAGCAGTTAAACCAGATAGAAACATATATAAACCAGCTAACCAGCAGTTAAAGCAGATAGAAACATATATAAACCAGCTAACCAGCAGTTAAAGCAGACAGAAACATATATAACCAGCTAACCAGCAGTTAAAGCAGACAGAAACATATATAAACCACTTATAAACATATATAACCCAGTTCCTCATCAGTAAACCACACCTTAGCAGATATCTCCTCTCTTAATCATCTCCAGTTCCATTATTAGCCAACTTTGCTTCAGTTCAGTTCAGCTAGCTGTAGCTAGTAACATCAAACGTTTTTGAACATTCTAACAGGTTCCATACCTCTGTAATTGGATTAGTTTTCATCCTCCTCTTTTCTCCTCTTCTAAACTGTGCAGTTCAGGGCTTGGAAGGCCTTTTCATGGTGATGAAACTCTCCAGTTTTAACCTGGATGCTAGTTCAACACTGACTGTCATTTAGCTCTGCTCTGTCTCTGTCACTCACGCGCACACACACGGTACGCTAAAAAAAAAAAAAAACGACCCATGTATCACTACAGTAAACCCCAGACAGGACTGTGCTGCTTTGTCCCAGCTTTAGTCTGTATGTTCCAGGTAGAGTAGGGACCAGAAGACCACTGGAAACCACCAGTGAGCAGACATGACAGACTGTGAAGTGTCGTATGGTGTCACCAGCTCAAACTGCTGGAGCCAAATAAATTAATTTCATATCAATCCGACATTGACAAAGACGAAAACGAAGGAAATTTTATCCATAATTTTTATACGTTTTAGTTAGTTTTGTAAGCTCACAATACAGTTTCAGTTAGTTATCATTTTTTTCTTTTAATTAGAGTTTTTATTAATTTCAGTTAACGAAAATGTTTTTTCAATTTTAGTTTTCGTCATTTCGTTCGTTTTCGTTAACGATAATAACCTTGGTTGAAGCTATGATGTTTAGTGTAGTCTGCATCAGTTTCACAACAAACTGCAACTGTCTAGACTTATAAAATGTTCTTAAACTGACAAAAACTGTATGTGTATGATTCAAATGAGATAACAGAGTAATGATGTCAAAGTTTTTTTTGTTTGTATTTTTTTTGTTTTTTTTGAGATAAGGTCAAATGGGGCACAACCTAACAGGGCAGGACTTTCCCTCCATAAACACAACCTCCCAACTAAGCAGGCAGCGAACTATCCATCATCAACATAGTAGATATCAAAACCTTCTATTAGCTGTAAAAACAACTGAAGATCAACATTCCACTCACACAGATTTAACCCTCAAAGACCCAGTGCTGCTTTTGTGTCAGTTCCCAAACTGATTTTTGTCTCTATTTAACATTTCTTAAGTGATTTATCACCATTTGTTATGATATTATCCTCTGTATTTTATGTTTTTTTCAGTGGAGATCAGGTATTTTCCTATATTTAATTGATTGATCATGGAGATGTTCATAAAGGTTCAGATTAAAGTTGAGGGTTATATCAGGAACAGAAAACAGAAGAAAAAAAAGTCTGCAGTTTGCCCTTTTTTTTGTAAAAATCTGGTGTTTTCCTAAATTTAATACACTGATTATATAGATGTTCGTAGAAGCTGCAGAGTAAATCTAGAGCTTGATATAAAAAAAAACCCCAGAGAAAACTAAAGAAAAAAGTGACCTTTTCAGCAAAATATATCATTAACTGAATGTAAAATAAGCTTCTCCAGCCACTACTATTTGTCAAACTTTGAGGGTTTTACTGGTAAATCAAAGTTGTAGAAGATGATGGTGTTTCCATGGTAACTACGGAGCCTCTGAACGTCCAAATGGGTCATAACTGATGACCATGAAAAGATGAAAAACTGAATTTTACACCAATTATTTGCATGTATTGATAGGATTAGTGGCTCTAAAGTTATTAAACAGTTTATATCAGTACATGGTTTTGGATGCCAGTGGCTGTTTGGGTCTTTATGGGTTTAAAAAAACAAAAAACAAAAAAAAAGCCCCTAGTGGCTGTTTGTGGTATTACATTTAACATCCTACTGTATTAGTTTCAGTTTCAGGCCATGGTTGTTGCTCTTGGTGTGACCACATTTTTGCATAATGAGGATGACCTGATCAGAAGTGAAGTCATCACTGATATCATGGTCGCGTAAGAGGGTCTTAACATCTTTTTAGGTTTAGGTTCCCTAAGAATCCGATGACCACTAAGATGATTTAACCCATAAAGACCCAGTGCTATTTCTGTGGCAATTCCCAAATGATTTTTTCTTTATATTTACCCTTTCTTAAATTATTTATCACCATTGATTGTAATATTATCTTTCTTGTTTTGTGTTTTTTTTAGTGTAAATTATGTATATTCCAATGTTTAATTTACTGATCATACAGATGTTCATTAAAGCTCAGAGTAAAGGTAAGGGTTATTATATCCAAAACAGAGAATCTCAAGAAAAGTGATTTTTTTTATGGCAAAAATATCAGTAACTGGACATAGAAATGAGTGTGTCCATCCACTGTCATTGATCCAACTCCACAGGGTTTTACTGGTAAATCAAAGTTGTAGAAGATGATGGTGTTTCCATAGTAACTACAGAGCCTCTGAATGTCCAAATGGGTCATATCTGTTAACCATGAAAAGATGAAAAACTGAATTTTACACCAATTATTTGCATGTATTGATAGGATTAGTGGCTCTAAAGTTATTAAACAGTTTAGATCTGTACATGGTTTTGGCTGCCAGTGGCTGTTCGGGTCTTCATGGGTGTTTTAAAAAAAAAAAAAAAAAAAAAAAAAAAAAAAGCACCTTGTGACTGTTCGTTGTATTACCATCCTACTGTATTAGTTTCAGTTTCAGGCCATGGTTGTTGCCCTTGGTGTGACCACATTTTTGCATAATGAGGATGACCTGATCAGAAGTGAAGTCATCACTGATGTCATGGTCACGTAAGAGGGTCTTAACACCTTTGATGCCCTGATTATTTCTAAAAATAAACCCAAGCAGTCACACACATAGATGAGTAATCCCCTTCTATACTGTACTATACAACAAAGACATCCTGTATGTGCTGTAAACTTAAAAATGTCACCTTCAATTTGTGCATTTAAAAGGATGTATAAATCCACTATAATAACAAAATATAGAACATTATCTGTTTATCTAGTTATAACATAGAAGTACGCATAAAATGAGATATTATTGTAATTAATTATCATGATAAGAAGATATTATCACATTTATTGATCATTGTATTTGGAGTAAATATTCAAAGTGCATAGAAATATTATAGTTCATATCTGATTGTGTGTGAGGTGACTAAAAAAGTGTATTTAAATTGAAAATATACAGAAAAAAAGAGTAACAAAGCAAAGGAAGCGGATTTAATTTAATTATTAGTTTGTTAAAAGGGGTGGGAGTCAATAAGTTATACTTCCTCCCACTCCTTTTCCAGTGCAGAAAAATTTTGTTTGACCATGTTGTATGCACTGTAAGACCAGATAAGTTGAGTTTACTTAAAAAATTTGAGTAAACCGGTTGCCGTAAAAAAAATTAAGTAATGTGTAATGAAAACTTGAGTGTATTGAACTTAAATGCTTGATTTGAATGGAATTGCTATTTAAAGTGCAACACACTAAATACCAAGTTAATTTAACATAAAATTTGTTGCAATGTCAATTGCTTTATATAATCAACAGACTTAATATCAACAGTTCATTGTACTCAATTCCAAGTTGATTTAAATTTAAATATTTGGCAATGTAAATTGCTTAAAGAAAGTTTTCAACTTAAAATATTGTAGCATGGATGGGAGTCAAACAGGAAGACAGCTCAGTCTATTTTACTAGTACAGGAAGTGCTTTTAATTCAGTAAGGCATAAAGAATCCGACTGAAAACAAGTGATCATAAATGAACAGCAAACCTATTGTTGGTCCTATGGTTCTCACTCATGGTGCAGCTCTATAAAAATACAAAAACAAACACAAAAAGGCCAACAAACATTGTCATACACACATTAAGTCCAAATTAACACTAACACCACAACCCAACTGAACCCCTGCACATGAAAAGAACACATCTTAAACAGCATGCCCAATACCCACAATGCAATGTGGAGATAAAAAGGTGTGCTCATGACTAAAACTAAGTGATTTAAATCCATTCAACTTAAACTTTTCATACTTTGTATGTCTACCGGCTAAAATTTGCTTAGAGGTCTTATTTATGTCTTTGTGCATAAGAAATCAATATAAGTGAATCCCCAAAGGAACTTTGTGTTGGTAAATGCAAGTTATGCAAATTTACAGGATTTCAGTTCTGTTGCAACATGTTGATGGTCATATGAACTATGTTTTCAGCTCAAAAATGTCCAATTTCATCATAATTAATGCTATATTTTCATGTCACAAATGGCCAAGTTATATTTTAACTGAATTTAGCTGAAAAACAAATATTGTGTTCTTTTAAATTCCCCAGTTTTTCTTACAAGATTATATACTACATATCACATGTTTTATTTTTACAGGTTGCAATATGGAGTATGGTGCTGATCCATCCTGCTTATGTTACGCCAATACATACATTAAGAATGTCACACGTCACTTTTTAAATCAACAGTTTTTAATTAATAATAAGCATTTTTATAAAGAAATAATAATTCTATATTGTTATTTACTCTTCAGTATGATGATAAACTCTACAATAAATAATTATGGTACTAGTTTTTGCACAGGGATCATTTGTGGAAATGGTGACATGGCTGCCGAGCATCAGTATGATGGGATCTGTAACAACCATGTCACATCCGTCCACTGCCACATTTTGTGTTTTTGTGTCAGCTGTTATTGTTTTAGATCCACAATACTAACATTTATGAATAAGAGGAGAATTAGCAATAGTAAGTATATAAGTATATTACTAATAAAGTACTGGTACTGACCAGAGCATCATGGGTAATGTCACGTCCGTCCACCAGCAAAAGTTTTCACATACACGTGCTATTCAAAATCCAATATTTCTGAAAATAGAGCTTCCACTGTCAAATAATATCAGTAGTCTGTGCACAAATGTATTAGCATTATTTCAACACAGTTCTATGCATTTCTTACAACTTTTTTTTTTTTTTTGACAAAAATGACCACTCATTTGACCCCCTAAGTAAATTTTAGCCGCTACAAATTACTACAATATACTTAACATTTTATAGTAATGTAATAAAACTTAAATCATTTAAGTACATTGTAATTAAAGCATTTCAGTAAATACAAAATTCAGACTTACAGTGTGGGAGTCAATAAGTTATACTTCTTCCCACTCCTTTTCGAGCGCAGAAAAAAAATTTTTTTGGACCATGTTGTATGGTTCTTTGTTATCTGATGATTCAATGTGCTCGAAATAAAACTACACTACTACAGGGGTTGGACAAAATAATGGAAACACCTTCACCTCAAGATGATAATGCCCCAATCCATACAGCTAGAATTGTTAAAGAATGGCATGAGGAACATTCTAATGAAGTTGAGCATCTCGTATGGCCGGCACAGTCCCCAGACCTCAACATTATTGAGCATTTATGGTCAGTTTTAGAGATTCAAGTAAGATGTCGATTTCCACCGCCATCGTCTCTAAAAGAGTTGGAGGGTATTCTAACTGAAGAATGGCTTAAAATTCCTTTGGAAACAATTCACAAGTTGTATGAATCAATACCTCGGAGAATTGAGGCTGTAATTGCTGCAAAAGGTGGACCTACACCATATTAAATTAGATTTTGTTAATTTTTTAAGGTGTTTCCATTATTTTGTCCAACCCCTGTAGTACTACTAGTGTGTTCACGGTCATACTTATATGAGTATAGGCCCATGCTCTGTTAGCGGTGTAGCCTACCGTCTGCCCCGTTTGACCTCTGCTGGATTCATCACCAGGGAGTTATGAAAGCCCACGCCTGTTCTGTACTGCATTTGTGAGAGCTGAAACATCTCCAGACAGGTGCTACAGAGTGTGCCTCACTGCACCCAAACAGCTGGGGCCGGTCATAAGGCGCTCACTGGAGATGACATCACCTGACAAGTGTTCATCTGACTCATCTCCCGCTCTCTGGCTTCATCTCAGACCCCTGACACATGCTTCACCTCGCAGGCACTCGCACAGGAAAAGGAAGGGGCACGGACGTTGGGAAAGTTCAGAAACGCTATAAGTCTACGGCGAGAACACGTCAACGAAGGAAGGGAGGGGGGAGGCGGGTGATGCGGTCTCACTCATCACGGCACTTTGACAGGTGTGATGCTTTGCTTCAGTGCATCAATAGCCTGTTAATATCTTAAAGACGCCGCAGTCCATGTATCATATATTAGGAAGGTTATAAAAGGAAGAAGCTCGACACAAAGGACAATTAAACCAGAGAAGTCAAGAGTAAGAACAAGGCTATTCCACTTTAGTGTGTAGGGTTGTGAATCAGGGAATGTCCATCCCTGCCTAGGACATAAAACAGTGATCTCTTTAATTACCTAGCATAAAATTCACAGTATAATATTCTCACCCTAGTATTATACAGGACTGGAGTCGTATGATTCTCTGGAGGTGACTGTCTAGTACTAGGGCAAGGGGAAAGATGAAGGTAATGTAAATGGATGGGCTCCTTTGTAGGTCACTGTAAAAAGCAATCAATTAATTTGGTAATTTATACATTTCAGTAAAAGGTGAACTTGTTAGAATATGTGATTTGCCATTAAACTGTCCGACACATCATTTTTAACTTCCGATGGCAACGCGTGCATAGAATATTTGGTGATTTTTTTTTTTTTTTTCTTTCACATCGCTGTTCTATTTATATTTTCGTCAAAGCTTCAAAAAAAATTAAAAGTATTATATAATATTGTGTATTTGCCACAAAAATAGGCAAAAAAGTTGATGTATGTTTTATATTTTGTGCGGAATTATATTATAATCGCATACATTCATGTCATAAATGCAGCTGTCTGCTTTATTTACACAATAAATGACACTGGTCAACAACAAATTTATTGTTTAAGTTTTTTGAGCTGATTTAGGATAATTTTGGTGTGCTGAATCCAAAAATCACATTAATTTTGCTCAATCAGATCAGCTTTCTGAACTATGCTACATATTGGCTTTTTAACATTTTTGCTTACATTTATGGACATTTTCACATCATATGATACAAAATTCTTTCATATTTCTTGCAATAAATGAGTTCTGAAGATTTTACTTTTGCCAGTTTATGATTAATGTTTTTTTAAATATTACAGGTGAATGAAATGGCTTCGACTAGACAATCTTGCAAAAATAAGCCTGACGTATTCTGCTACATCTGCGGTGAATATACCATTGTACCTAACAGGAATCAAGTCACAAGTTTCATAAAGTGTGCTTACCAATCTTATTTTGGTATTAATTATTATATTTTGTGAGATGATCAAATTTTTCAAACTCAAATTAGCAAAAAAACCTGACCTGATTGAGAAAAACAGATGTCATTTTTGGATTTAGCGGTGCAAAATGGTCCTAATTCAGTTGAAAAAACCTAGACAACTTGCAAAAAACATTTTTTTGTAACCCAGTGTAATCTAAAATGACAGATATAGACTTACTATGTGTACTAATGTGTATGAAAATATCACGTTAAACACTAACTTACTATGAGTAATTGTCATCTCATTTATGATTGCATTACTTAACATTACTTGTACTTATCGTCAAAATGAAATTACATAATCTGAATATATACCTCTAAACACAGTCTGAATAAAACCTTAACACTTAAAAACCTAGATCTATTTATCTCATGACTACCACGTTTATTTTCTCTGAACATTTATCCTTTTCAAAGTGTTTTATTGTCAGCAGTTTACATTTTTTTAGTAAAACTCAGGTACATTCACTGCAAAAATAAAAATAAAAACAAAAAAAAAAGTGTATTTTTCCTCATTTCTAGTCAAAATATCTCATCACACTTAAAATAAGATAAAATCACCTAAAGGGTTGAATTAAGCAAAAAAAAAAAAAAAAAAAAATCTTGAATTAAGCAAAAAAATTTGCCAATGGAACAAGTGAAAATTATCTTAGTAAGATTTCTTGAAATAACATCTATTGTCTAAAAAGAAGTTATTTTATCTCACTAAAAGTTACTCTTTAGGTGATTATGTCTTATTTTAAGTGTGATGAGATATTTTGACTAGAAATGAGAAACATACACTTTCTGCACTATTTAATACACTCATAATGTAGATTTTCATAGAAGCTGCAGAGTAAATACAGAACTTAATATAAAAAAACAGCGAAAACTGAAGAAAAAAGTGACCTTTTCAGCAAAATATATGTAAAACAAGCATCTCCAACCTGTACTATTTGTCAAACGTGTTTTACTGGTGAATCAATGTTGCAGAAGATGATTCACCGTGGACCCTCCGAACATCCAAATGGGTCATATGTGATGATGAAACGGCCTTAATTACTTACCTGAATTATGTAAATGCATTAGTGGTTCAATAGTTATTAAACATTTCAGATCAGTGCTTTTGTTCGCTGGCTTTTTAGGTCTTTGAGGGTTAAAACACTACCTCCTCTATAAATATAATTCCTGTCTGGGTCATGTTAGATATATTCTTTCTGCCTGTGGTTATGAAAAAAAAAAAAAAAAAAATTCCCATCATCCCACGCTACTTCACAACATCATCAAAGTACATTGAGCTGCAAAAAATTATATACTGTGCCTTCCAGTGTACAAGTATGCTCCTCTCCTTCATAAAATCCCAAATGAAGTGAGGTAAATATCCATATAGGAAGATGCATAATTGGAATTTGACTAGGATTGTTACAGGAATTATGATAAATGTGATGACGCCTCATAAAATCACAGTGGAGGTGTTATTATTGCGGCGGCGGCTCCACTGTGCTTCTCCTCCACGGTGCGTCTGATGCGTGCGTACACAGCATTACATCATCCTTCTCCTTCCCGGCAAAGTGAGCTGTGGTACGATGAGATCAGAGCCCCTTGTTATCCCAGTAGCACAGCAGACTGCTGCAGGACCTAAAGGATCCTTTAGTCAGGGAAATATGTGGCACTCGTTTTGTCTGCAGTATACACACACAACCCTCCTACAAAAAAAAAAAAAAAAAAAAAAAAAAACAGCTCAACTCAGGTTCATCCACAGGTGAGGACTCTATTTCAGGTGCAGAGCAAAGAAAATCCATATAAAAGCTTTAAATACACACACACACACACACACACACACTTGTAAACAAACACATGCGCACAAATATACACAGAATACTTGCAAATCTCCAAAACACCCCATGGTGTTTGCTGTGTGTTCTCAGAGCATATAAATCATTTTCTAGATCAAAGACTTCCTGTAACTAAAGAGAGATTATTCAGTTTTTTTTTCTTTGTGAATTACTTCCAGTTTTACTGCAAACACAAATCCAGACATTTATTTTGTTGTGTAACAGCAGCAGGTTTCGCCCCCACATTGAATTTTTAGCTGGATCAGATGTATGTTATTCTAAGCACTGGTGTGTGACCTTCCCCTCCGGGTGCTCCGTTACCATTTGAGATATAGACATATGAAGATGAATGAACAGATAATCTGATTCTTGTGGACCTAGGTGACTCCTGCCATGTCTACTGTTACACACTCTCCACCTTCTGAGTGTCCTCCCCTCACCCCGACTCTCGTTCTGGTTATCCTGTCTGTGACACCGTAATGATGACAAAGACTAACCAGTAAGCAGCAGCATCCAGCACCACAGAGGACCCTTTTATGGTGCAATGAAAGTGAGGGATGAAGCATGCTTGTCATCCGGGGGAGCTTCAGCAAATCACCGCACAACAGCAAACAGTCAGGCGGCCCAGTGAAGATGACCGCGGCGGTGCTGGCATTGAGTTGAGCTGTTTGTCAACAATCAGTCCATCTGTCAGTGTAATGCAGCGCAACAAATCAGCTCCGCTACCGGCCTCTGTCCGTGGTCAGTGGCCGGAAAAAACAGAAGTGTCACGGCGACTGTAAACTGTGAAAGAATAGACTCATATAAGATGTTACGAATAAAGAATGGATGCTAATGTCAGATTTAGCGAACTGTTTATATTAAGGTGCCACTAACTAGTTATTTATTAGCATCAGGGGCTAACTGCAACTTGAAATGCAAGCTAATACAAAATATCTTTTGTCTTATCTTCAGCTTTTGTTTTTTGCCTTTTGGTGCCATCGCTTCTAACAAACTGTGGCCCTGTTTTAACATCATAAATATCTGGCGCCCCAAACATTCAAAATTGAGACTTTTTTTTTTGCTGAATTTGTTTTTGATCATGTAATGCTTTGCTATGCTATGTTATAAATAAAGGGTTGATGCTAATGTCAGATTTAACAAACCCTTTATATTAAGGTGCATAATCACCACTAGCTAGTTATTTATTAGCATCAGGGGCTAACTGCAACTTGAAATGCAAGCTAATGCAATGGAGACTTTTTTTTTTTTTGCTAAATTTGTTTTTGATTATGAAATGCTTTGCTATACTACGTTACAAATAATGGATGGATGCTAACATCAGATTTAGCAAACCCATTATATTAAGGTGCATAATTGCCACTAACTAGTTATTTATTAGCATCAGGGGCTAACTGCAACTTGAAATGCAAGCTAATACAAAATATCTTTTGTCTTATCTTCAGCTTTTGTTTTTTGCCTTTTGGTGCCATCGCTTCTAACAAACTGGAATCCTGTTTTAACATCATAAATATCTGGCGCCCCAGACATTCAAAATGGAGACTTTTTTTTTTTTTCGCTGAATTTGTTTTTGATCATGAAATGCTTTGCTATGCTATGTTATAAATAAAGGGTTGATGCTAACGTCAGATTTAACAAACCCTTTATATTAAGGTGCATAATCGCCACTAGCTAGTTATTTATTAGCATCAGGGGCTAACTGCAACTTGAAATGCAAGCTAATGCAATGGAGACTTTTTTTTTTTTTTTGCTAAATTTGTTTTTGATTATGAAATGCTTTGCTATACTACGTTACAAACAATGGATGGATGCTAACATCAGATTTAGTAAACCCATTATATTAAGGTGCATAATTGCCACTAACTAGTTATTTATTAGCATCAGGGGCTAACTGCGACTTGAAATGCAAACTAATACAAAATATCTTTTGTCTTATCTTCAGCTTTTGTTTTTTGCCTTTTGGCGCCATCGCTTCTAACAAACTGTGACCCTGTTTTAACATCATAAATTTCTGGCGACCCCAGATATTTAAAATGGAGACTTTTTCTTTTGCTAAACTTGTTTTCGATCATGTAATGCTTTGCTACGCTGTGTTATAAATAAAGGATTGATGCTAATGGCAGATTTAACAAACCCTTTATATTAAGGTGCATAATCGCCACTAACTAGTTATTTATTAGCATCCGGGGTAGCAACTGTGACTTGAAATGCAAGCTAATGCAAACTATCTTAACCCAGTGGTTCCCAACCTGTCTTGGCTCGTGACCCCATTTTAACGTCATAAATATCTGGCGACCCCAGACATTCAAACAGAGACTTTTTTTTTTTTTTTTTTGCTTGATCATGTAATGGTTTGCTATACTACGTTACAAGTAAAGAATGGATGCTAATGTCAGATTTAGCAAACCCTTAATGTTAAGGTGCATAATCGCCACTAGCTAGTTATTTATTAGCATCAGGGGCTAACTGCGACTTGAAATGCAAGCTAACGCAAAATATCTTAACCCAGTGGTTCCCAACCCCATTTTAACATCACAAATTTCTGGCGACCTCAGACATTCAAAACAGAGACCTTTTTTTTTGGCTTGATCATGCTTTGCTATACTATGTTACAAATAAACGATGAATGCTAATGTCAGATTTAGCATTAATGAGCATAGTTGCCACTAACTAGTTATTTATTAGCATCAGGGGTTAACTGCTACTTGAAATGCAAGCTAATGCAAAATATCTTAACCCAGTGGTTCCAAACCTTGTTTGGCTCGTGACCCCATTTTAACATCACAAATTTCTGGCGACCCCAGACATTCAAAACAAACACTTTTTTTTTTTTTTTTTTTGCTAAAATTAATTTGTTTTTGATCATGTAATGCTTTGCTATACTATGTTACAAATGAAGGATGGATGCTAACGTCAGAGTTAGCAAACCCTTTATATTAAAGTGCATAATCGCCACTAGCTATATACTAACGTATATACGAGGAACTGCAACAAAAGTATCAATCTCATCATGCTAGTATTGATCCGATACCGATAATCACCTTGGTATCGATACTATGGATATTTAAATCAATACACCCAGCCCTAATATTTATTGCTCCAAACAATTAGGGCGTTTTCACACTGGGTATCCGGATCTGCGCTGTACCTGAATACACTCACACCTTTCGCACAGATGTTGCGTTCACAAGCATATACAGCGGCCCATGCCTGAGAACGACTGGGTGTTACAGGAAGGAAACAATAGGTGGTGGTGTGGAAGGAATTCTGTTGCTATCTAATAAACGCAAAGGTGGCAAACCCTTACGCCAAGCAACTGTTATGTTCACAGGCAATACCGTGCATGTGGCTACTCGATCCACACCCAGAAACCGGATCGGTACCCCGCATGCACGAAATTACGTCACATCCGTCATTCACTGTTGTCATTTATGGCTGATTCCTTGTACATAACTGTTAATAAGTCTGGTTTTGTACTCAATGAAATGTGCCAATTAAAATCAAAACATCTCTAAAATAAAACCTGTTAATATAATAATAATTTATAAAAACAAAAATTCAGGGCAGTTTCTGTAAGTTCTGTAGGAAAAACTCAGGCTACGGTCCTCTCCTCCTCTGGGTGGTAGGCCGAACCCCAATATCTCATATTTGAACAATACCGAGAAGCTGTGTGTGATTTCTTTGCATGATGATATAGTTAAAAATCTTTCAAAATTCCATAGAAACTGTTTCATTCATTGCCTCGCACACTGACGTTAAATATAGCCCTTTAAATTAGTTTTGAGCAGGCAAACCGGCAGGACAGCTAAATGATAATGAGCAATTTGCGTTACGTTTACGTTGCGTTACGCTGAAGATGAAGCAAGTATGTTAAAAAAGTAACAGACAAGAAAATGTTCTCAATAATAAATTGATCTTTTTGCTTAAACAATGCAGATTTATGCCTTTAAAGCTGAAATATTGTCAAACTGTCGTGAATACTGCATAAAAACCAAAACACGTTACAGAATGTAGACACGTTTCTCTGTGCATCGTGCATGCGGGGTACCAATCTGGTTTCCGGGTACAGATCGGGTACCAACAGTGCAGATCCGAAGCTTTTTCAGGACACAACAGGAGCGCCGTCTACGGTCTCATGGTGATTGGTCTCGGGTACAGATCGCTTTCACACGGCAATGTTTTGTACTAGAATCCATGCAGTCCATACCCAGGGCTCGGGTATGGTACTCGCGCATGGAACATTTGCATTCACATTGATAAAATTAAGTGTGAAAACGCCCTAACAGACATGTGTGAAATTAGATGTGATGCCATCATTTTCTTTTAGAGATCTACACTTTGGAAAGTATTTTTAATATTCTCAGTACTTGCAGCCTAATGCTGTTTATCTGTGAATGAGACACCCAAACATAGAGAAAAAGATCAATTTTAGCAAAAAAAAAAAAAAATCTCCAATAGTGTGGAGGGGATATAAATCTATCCAACCCAGACTATGTTTCCCTTTGTAAATTGAGGTCCTGCTACTAATTAATTCACTAGTAGCTTCACAAATCCCCTACAAGTATCTTGAATGGTCATACAAAATAAGGCATAAGTGTTTTATAATATATATGCTAATACGTGACTAGCGAACGGTGAATATGTGAACCTTAATTTAAAGTGTTATCCCAGATTTCCACTCTGATTTCTGCTTGTAATGAAATAGATTCGGAAACTATATTACTTTCATCTTGATATGTGCAGATAAAATATATATTTGCAAAGATGCTCAAAGTAGACGGATCTGAAGTTGTGGCCTCAGAGCTTATGTGTAGAAAACCAACTTTTTTTTTTTTTTTTTTTTCCCCTTTTCACACTATTTTGCCATGCACTGATGTCTACTTTTCCCTTTTGTCCCCTCTCTTTTGCCAAGTTGTGGCAGCTGTGACAACACAAGCAAGAGAGACTTAAAGAGATATATTGTTAAACACAAACCCGTCATGCGTGCTGCCATTCAAAGCCCCCTTTAAATAGATTAACACATTGCCAACAATCTGATGAGTACAACTTACATACTTTTATGTGATGTGCAAAGAAGGCAGGGGGACAGTATAATAACCTCATGCAAACTGACTGACACATCCATGCTGTGCTTAATACAGGAACCACAGAAAATACGTGCACATGTCCACAGGTTTTTTTTTTTTTTTTTTTTCTTTTTCAAATCTGTTTTCAAACGCTTGGGCCACGCTTGCAGTTGTCCCTTTTCAGTGCTTTTACTATTGTGAAGTAAAGCACCATTGTGAGCTTAAAAAGGATTAGAAAGCGGGGAATAAAGAGCAAGCTGCACACATTTTTAAACTTCTTTAAGATGCTGCCCACAGTGATACAATACACTATTGGCAGCACACAGTGTGAGCAGGAGCTTTAGGGGCAAGATGTAATCCCTCAGGTCACCGGTTACACATGGTAAGACACTTAAACACACACACTCAACCTTGTTTTTTTGGATGTGTGTGATTAAATCTGTATTGTCAAGTTGCAGGGTGGCACGTAGTTATCAATATTAATCATCAGCAGAGCATATGGTCCTCAATCACCGCTTGATTAATCAATATATTGACATTATCACACCTGCACAAGATAAATCACCCATGAACATGAGCTTGTTGTGCAGTTCATTCAATATACATGAGAGAATCATTGAAGAGGTAACATCCCCGTGGTACAGCTGAGGACGGCCTGAAGGTGATGCAGCATGTAAGCCGGTGTGTGTTCGTTTAACTCCTACCAACACACACACACACACACATGCACTGGAGGAGAGTCGGCGGCGTGCACGCACATGCAGCGGCGTAGCAGACAGCTTGTAGAAATGCATGTTCCACTCTGATGACATCACCGTCTTGGCTAGGTAGCTGGGGCATTTTCCATAGGCTGTCCTCTGTTGCTGTGGAGAGGCCTCCACCAATCCCCACCCCTCCCTCCTTAATGTATACAACACCAGCTCCATGAATGATCTGTGACATGGCTTCCTAAGGCTGATCCAAAGACAACATTATGTGACCACACATAACCCCCCCCCCCCCCCCCCTTCTTCCCTTAGTCTCAGCTTCCCAATGCAGGGTGTTTATGGCTATTTGTCGCATACTGTGTGAGTAGAATACTGAGAGGGGGGCCACAGGAGCTTCTGATATGACATGTGACAGCCCATCATCTTTATGTTAACTAAGCATTTTCCATTTAACTCAATCTCTTGGTCTTGGCTTGTACATATAATAAAGGTGTTCCACATGTCAATTTGTTTTGAGATCTTAAGCATGATACAGTAAACACTGAACGCAGTGGCCCAGAAAAGAATTGACCAGCTTTGTATACAGTCTGTGATTTAACACTGAACAGAGCTCATAGGAAAACCCTGGCAGAGAACTGCTGACAACAATGTCTATTACTCTGGCTCTTTGCAGTCCATGCACAATACATGAAGTGTGCACGCTATAAATCCTCGGCTGTTTTGCTCGATACCCATACCTGACACCAGCTGAGGATCTATACCTGTCTTGAAATGTCTTTCTACCCCCCTTGTCTCAATAGCCCCTGTCCCTTGGTAGACATTTAAAGAGGCGTGGGCAGCTAAAGCATTCTTTCTCTAGGGCTTTCGGAGAAGAAAAAGTTCAAGAGGTCAGAGATATGTGTTATTTTCCCACTGGTGGATGTGTCAGAGCCATGTGTCAGGGAATGACAGCGAAAAAGAAAGACGGCAGGAGAGGTAGATCTGGCAGACAAAGGCCAGACTTCACAGAGAAAGCTTGAGATCAATGGATCGGCAGGCTATGCACCCTGCACTCACAAACAAGTGCACAAACACACACATGCACACTCTGAACACTGAAGATGCCGCAGTTTGATGCTAAGATTGACCTATCTGTAGCCCATCAAAAAAAAAAAAATAAATAAAAAAATAAAGAAAAAAAGTTGCGGAAGACATACGGACAAGTGCATGCATAGACAGATGGAAAAACACACTCACACACAAACGAAACACTTCCACCTCTATACCTTGCTGAGTACATTCAGGGTGCACCTCAACAGTTCCTCCTCACTATGGTTGTCATCTTGACGAATGGATTCAGGTAACTGTCAATTAAAATGAAATCCCATCTGTGGAGTAGAATGAGGACGACACATTGAGTGAAACGCACACATACACATACACACACAAACACAAACAGTCCTGAAGACCACTCTACTTCTGCTCAAGAGACAGGGTTTGATCCACACGCTGGGCTTCATATGGGCAATACATCAAACAGACAACATTATCACTGACTACACCTCTGAAAACTTCAACATGATTAATTATAATTAATTAGTGAAATGCTATGTGTTGGCAAATTTATCATATTTGCATTATTCAAAATCCATCATCAAAATGTAGCCAGCAGCAGCAGCAGCAGCAGCAGGTCTGCGTTATTTTTTTATTTTTTTTTATTTCTTGTAAAAAAAAATAAATAAATTTGAGCCAATGTGCTACATCAGCAACTTCCAATCTGTGCATTTTCAGTCAGTCCCTGGAGACGATTCCAGACAGTTGTGTTGGTAAACAATTCAGTTTCAGTCTTTGTGGAATTCCAGCTTGAACCAAATTAATGTGTTTCCAATGTGAGCACGACTCTTAATTCATTTTAACGCAATTTGTCAGTTATATTGATTAGTGATTGGCATGTTTTTAAATTGCTGAATCAGTTCCACCAGTCAATTTTTTTTCGCTCTGTAATAATGTAAAGCACTTTTATATATATGTGTAGGTAGATCATTTTGACACTGTGTTGCTCTGAAAAACTATAAATATTTGCTGGAGTGTCATAATCTTCCACAGGTTTCGTTATCCAAAGTGGATCTAAATTAAACCCATACATTACTAATGATCTTAACCTGGACTAAAGCCAGTCTCCTAATGCAAAATCATCACTATATGATTGAGACCAAAAGTGGTGGTGAAAGTCAGCGTGCAAGCCTCATTACCCCAATTAATGGCAATTCTTATTGCATAAGCAAAACTCATCTGAGGGTAGAAGTCAATACCTTTGTCATGGTTATGATAATAGCCTTAAACGCTCATCTGTAGTGATAAGCACAGAGAGAACTTGGAAGCTTGACACTGAAGGACATCAATGCTGCAATATAGGTAATTAAAATGAGTGCGTCTCAGCCATTGCAATTAAACAGGGAAAAGTGTGTCAGAGCCTGTGTATGATTTGTGTCATTAATTTTCATTACCAAGTCTTTATTAACCTTTTTATCTGTGGTCCTGATGGCACTCCATTCTTTGTGTATCACGACCGTCGTTGTGTGTTTGTGTGTCTGTGTGTCTCGTGGTATTATACACCTCCCACCTACAAAATGTTCATAACATGGGAAATTTCATGTGTAGTTCAGGGAACTGTAAATGTTCCTGTTTTTAATACACAGCACATTTATCAGCAGCGGGAAACTGCAAAGCATTAGCAGGAGGTCCAATGAAGGAAATATTATGGCTTGTAATTAAATTTGAAATTAAGTGATATTTCATCTCTTCTCGTTAATTACAAAAGAGGTCTCTGATCAGATTATTTATTCCATGCAATAGGAGAGGACAATCGTAAGGTTGTCAGGTGTTATAGTGTTTCTGCAGAGGTGGTGAGGTGGGTCATTTGGAGGTGTATTTTGAACAGTATTCTGTAGTCGTGTTATCAGCCAGTTTATGTAAGCTGCTGGAGATTTGCCGAGCTCAGTGATCTGTATTCTGGTTATTAATGAACATCAAGCTGATAATGTCAAAGGTGTAATCCTGAATCTGTGGACTACATGACAGAAAATACAATTGAAGGAGATCTGTGAAGACGGCTTTTTGGTACATGCATTAATCAGGCTATAATGCCATTAGACCACTTCCTTATTGTGCATCTGGAGACAAAAAAAAAAAAAAAAAAAACGAGGGGGAAACGTTGCTCAATGGTGATCACTATCAAAGCTTAACGCAGCAATCCCTGTTAAAGATGCATAGCGGTATGGATAGTGGCTGGTTAGGGATTAAGAACACCATCTCTCATTCCAGTCCCATACATTCTTGGTAATGTCAAGAGGGGATCTGGAGAATAAATACCTTTGCCCAGATACATGGATACCAATACCACCCCAGTCACCTGGTCTTAACTTTGATCAGTAATTTTCTAGTAACGAGATTTCTCTGATTTCATTAAATAGTCATTTCGCACCTGGAAGCCCAAGGCTTTGCCAAGAGATCAATGATCTAATCACGTTACCGTTAAGCCAATTGGCTTGAAAGTCCTTTGTGATATCCCTTTACTGTTTTAATGACTTAGTTCAGATTAAACAGGTTTTAGGAGCCAGGGATTAAGGGACACATCCATTGAGGTGGAAAAAGCTTTTTCTGATGAACAATTTTTGCAAAGAAAAGGAAAGCATTAGCAAGTGAGAGTCATGTGCCCACCACTCAGCATCCACTTCGCAGTGATTAGAAGAGAGAACTGGAAAGGCAAAAATAAATGAAAATACAGTGTTTACATTGATCCTACAAGTGTCTCAAAGTTAGGCTGCTATTGAATTGACATTTATCTACTAGTACCAGACTGATTCGGACCAAAACTAGTGCACAGTGAGTAGTATCTGACAAACCAAAGGCAAGGCAAGGCAAGTTTATTTGTACAGCACATTTCAGCAACAAGGCAATTCAAGGTGCTTCACACAACACATTGAAATACAGTGACAGGGAAAAAGAAACACATTTAAAACATTATAAGAAACATGTAAAAGGTGATTAAAAACAGCAAGTAAGAAAACAACACAAAATCCAAAAATATAAAAACAAACACGTATTATAAAGTAAGAGTTGCAGTTCAGAGTTTCAAAAGGGAATATACAATTTAAAAAGTAAAAAACCTTTTAGTCAAAGGCAGCAGTGAACAGGTGAGTCTTTAACCTGGACTTAAATGAACTCAGACTCTCAGCAGACCTGATATTTTCTGGTAGTTTGTTCCAGATATACGGGGCATAGAAACTGAACGCTGATTCTCCATGTTTAGTTCTGACTTTGGGAACACAGAGCAGACCTGCACCAGACGACCTGAGTGGACTGGATGGTTCATACTGGACTAGAAGGTCCTAAACCATTCAGTGCTTTATATGCTAGCAAGAGAATTTTAAAGTCTATACCAAAGCATACTTCAGTGGATAAAGTTTACAGTACGACACTTGAAGTATCTACAACCTGCAATGCATAGACAGGCTTCACCACGGGAGCTGATTTTAGACAATATTTAATACATTTGAACTGTGCCATTTCACATACAGTGTTCCTACATGTTTCTACAAGTTAAATTTAAGACCTTTTTAAGACCAATTAGAACAGAATTTAATGCCCATTATCACAGCTGTTCCCTTCCACTTGTGTCAACCAGGTCGACAATGATCTTTTCTCCAACCAGACATTATAAACCCATAAAGACCCAAACAGCCACTGGCAACCAAACCCATCTACTGATCTAAAATGTTCAATAACTTTCAAACCACTAAACCTATCGATACATGTAAATAATTGGTGCAAAATACAGTTTGTCATCTTTTCATGGTCATCAGATATGACCCATTTGGACGTTCAGAGGCTCCGTAGTGAATGTAGAAACACCGTCATCTTCTACAACATTGATTCACCAGTAAAACCCATGGAGTCGGATCAGTGACAGTGGATGGAGACACTTGTTTTATGTTCAGTTATTGATATACAGGGTGGGGAAGCAAAATTTACAATATTTTGAGGCAGGGATTGAAAGACAGTGTATGACCAATTAGTTTATTGAAAGTCATGACAATTTATTTGCCACAAGAAAATTTACATAATAGAAAATGTTTTTATTCTATGTGTCCTCCTTCTTTCTCAATAACTGCCTTCACACGCTTCCTGAAATTGTGTGTTCCTCAAATATTCGGGTGACAACTTCTCCCATTCTTCTTTAATAGTATCTTCCAGACTTTCTCGTAATAGTTTTGCTCAT
Source organism: Sphaeramia orbicularis (assembly GCF_902148855.1). NCBI lineage: Eukaryota > Metazoa > Chordata > Actinopteri > Kurtiformes > Apogonidae > Sphaeramia > Sphaeramia orbicularis. The sequence continues at coordinate 23,313,576 of NC_043978.1, read as the reverse complement.
AGTCATTCTCTTCTTTCCATTATAAACAGTCTTTATGGACACTCCAACTATTTTTGAAATCTCCTTTGGTGTGACGAGTGCATTCAGCAAATCACACACTCTTTGACGTTTGCTCTCCTGATTACTCATATGGGCAAAAGTTTCTGAAAAGGTATGGATAATAGTGTTAGGTATGATTATGACATCAATATATGTTTGGTTTCAAAACAGTTGACGTAGTGCCTGCTGAGAAAAAACAACTAAATGTTCATTGTAAATTTTGCTTCCCCACCCTGTATTTACTCAAAAAGTCACTTTTTCTTGAGTTTTCTGTGTTTCTGATATAATATTCTTCAACTTTAATCTCAGTTTTTATGAACATCTACATAATCAGAAAATTAAATGTAGGTAAAATACCAGATTTTCATTGAAAAACCACAAAATGCAGAGGATAATATTAAAATAAATGGTGATCAATCAATTAAGAAAAGTTAAATATACTATTTTGGACCTGCCACAAAAGTAGCACTGGGTTAAATTTACACTTCTCCGTGGTTATTTTCCGCTAGAGAGCTGTCCCTTAAAGTTCCCAAAGTCAGCTCATGTGCACATGTGTTGGCCTGAATGTTCTGTCGTCATTTCTGCAAAGTTAGCGATAACAGCATTTGCAGGGGGCCCAGTGGATATAGTTAGGAGCTGTGAAAATTTCGTGTAAGGTCTGCAGTAAAAGAGAGGCATAGAAGCCAGGAATCGGATGTCCAAAGTTAAGTTTTACCTTCATTTTCACACCCGTTGCAGTTAATACAGCACTTATGAAACGCACCCATATACCTTCAGTCAGGGGTGTCAAACTGATTTTAGTTCAGGGGCCACATTCAGCCCAATATGATCTCAAGTGGGCCAGACCAGTAAAATAATAACAGTGAAAAAGTAAAATTATATTATTGTAATGTTTACATCTACAAAGATTCCTTGAAAATCTGAATAACATGAGCAGATTGAAATGCCTTAAGAAAAACATATTATATCATTTATACATGTGCGTTACAACTTACATTACAATACAAATACAAAAAATATTTAGTAACAGGCAAAATTCTGGTCTTAAGACATTTCATGTTGTTCATTTTTGTTCAGGTTATTCACATTTTATGTAAAAGGATAGTTTGTTAATGTAAATATCTTCATGTTATTTTACTTTTTTACACGAAAATGAAGAGAAAATTTGTAGTTTTCTTTATTTATAGGTTATTATGATCATATTTTGCTGGTCTGACCCACTTGAGATCTAATTGGTCTGTATGTGGAACCTGAATTAAAATGATTTTTACACCACTGATTGTTAATATTTTCAGTGTAATTTTTGCATTTCACAAATTCATCCCATGGGCTGGATTGGACCCTTTGGCGGGCTGGATTTGGACCCCAGGCCGCATGTTTGACACATGTGCCTTCAGTTGTTATAGTAGGTTCATACCCCCCACCCCACCCCGCTCCGACAACAGATTTACAGATGGGTAATTCCGTGCTAAATCACCGGAAGGCTCCCAACTCACCGTCTCAGATTTGATTCATAACTTTTTATTTTGATGCCCTTGTAACTAATAACAACTGTGCAAAATTTGAGGCCAGTATCTCCACTGGTTTTGGAGACATTAAGCCTACAAAAAAGGGGCGCGGCCCCATATTTTAAGTGTTATAATCAAACATCTATAGTTGGAGGGATAATAACTTTTGAACTATTCATACTAAATGGTTCAAATTTTCACACCTAATTCCTATGATAATGATATAATAAGGCTAGGTGCACATATGGAGAGCTTTGTATGTGACATATTTGCAGATTTATGGCATGCCAAACATGGCTTCCTGGAATGCACCTTTGTCTATGGTCGCACATTTGTCTCGCTATATCTCTAGATTTAATGACACCAGACGTCTGATTCCTTTTAATATATGAGACAAGTTATAGTACTGCCAGAAAAACATGTTATATCTGTGACAAAAATTATAGTCTCTCGTATACATGCCCCTAAAAATGGAAAAAAAAAACCTGTTGAGTCTGTATTTTGACTGCTTATAGCAAATGTCTGACAAGGTCTACCACAAAAAAAATTATATCAGTGAAAAGAACTAGGTGTAATTGATATATGTACCAATTATGAAGTTGGTGCTGTGAAGAAAAACATTTTATTCAAGCTGTTGAATATAGACGCTTAATTACATGCGAGAATGTCATTCTCAATGTTACACTACATACTATGTGTATTGTTAATTCAAATTCTCTTGACTACATAAATGTAGTACAGGGGTTGGACAAAATAATGGAAACACCTAACATTTTGGCATCATAGAAGGTGTTTCCATTATTTTGTCCAACCCCTGTATATTTGTAGATATGATAAATGACTCAAAAATGAATCTCCCAAAAGTCAGTTACACAAATGGTGATAGTGAGTCGGGAACTTTCTCTAAAATCTGGTGATTTGGCACGGAATTACCCAGGTAATTTATTTCCTAAAGGGCCTATAATGTTTAGCTTCCATGGGGTCCACAGTTGGTAGCGGCGCCCCAGCACATACCCCTATGTTTGTAGCGTGGTCCTGAAAAATCTCTGAAATCTCTGAAAAATCCCCTACCGCTTTATGTGAACGTGCAAAATGGAGGGGTAGGGGTAAGGGGGAGGGGCCAAGGGGTGAATTGGGATTGGGCCTAAGTCTATGCAAAAATGTAATTGAGTGATTCTGACCATAATATATTTTCTTACAATTGAAAATACATTGTCTCAGTGTGAAAAGTTGAGAGGAGCTATTATCCTACAGACACAAGCTGTTGATAGGAACAGTCTCATATGGAGCGAACAATTTCATGAAGATTTGTATGTAAATATCCCATGGGGGGGAAAAAAACTCTACCAACAGCTGCCAGGTAATTGTTGTTTCCATGGTGATCATATGGTCATTTTCACATACAGCACCTTATACTATTACAAGAAGTAGCATGTAATATACATGTATGCAGTACATAGCATCCACATAAAGGATCCTAAGCTCTGCTTCTCTGTTGGTTTTCTCCACTCACCATTTCCTCTTCACAAAGCAGCGAGTGATGTGTTCAAACCTGCAATGAGTCAACATCATTAAACGGCAGCTCTTGAATCATTGACTAACTATATAGAGTCGTGGGTGATGATTGTCTGACTCAGTGAGAGATCAACAACATCTAATTTGCTCAATTAGAGTTTTATTAGTCACGTACCTAACTTACCTGATGGCTGCCTAAGGTGTAGCTATTAAAATGGAAATAGACTGCACAATGCTGCATTACAAGTACTGCACGGAAAAAACATGGCAGAAAATAGGAAAAAAAAAAAAACGCTTATATTGTAAGAAAAGCCATTACTTGTAACCCATGTAACATCCGAAGTCTCATATTTAACAACTGCTGTTTTTTTTTTTGTTTTTTTTTCTCCTACAGACAAAATATGTGTTTGTTGGTCCTCTGGCAACATGTGTTTCCTCCGACTACCTCATGTACGGGTTGGCACAGGGAAACACGTAAGTAAACACAACAAAACACGGCCGAGCCACATCTGCCAGTGAAAAGGAACAGCTCTGTTGGCATGAGCCCCACACCCATAGCTTTGTGAAGGTTCTAAAAAGTTAATTATGAATTGTTCATGTGGTTGAACACTCTCCAAACATATTTTGTCTCCCCCTTTTCACTGTCTTCCATGATTTTTTCTGGCTGTTGCTTCTACCTCTTTAACTAAAACTGTCTTTTTTTTTTTCTTTCAGACTCTTTTTTTTTTTTTTATCCCTTCACTGCGGTAATCTTCCTCAGGCTCCTCAATTATGTGTCCATGGGCAGAAGAAGCTATTTGCTCCTGCTTGAATACCATGAATAGCAATAACAGCGCTTCAAAAACACATTACCAAACACAATTAGAGCAAACAATGCTTCTGTAACCTGCAAGGCCACTAACTCACAGCCCCTGTGAGCACAAGTGAAGTTCATTCTCTGTCTATGCTGTCGGCTGTCTCTATCATAAAATACATGTGTTTTCCTTTTAAGAGTAATTTCAAATTATGTAATTGGCTGGAGTTGGAGCGTTGGGGAATGGATTTATGAAAAGTGGTACAAAAAAACTGAAAAAACACCCCTCTGTGGGATGTTTAAGTGAGATTTTTGTTGTTGTTGTTGTTCATACACTTGATGTTTGTAGATAAATTGCTGTTCTACTGGCCCCGAGGATACTAATGCTGAGTTTTTTTTTATTAGTCCACCTGGTGCCTATAAAAGCCACTGCTAAGCTATTACTGTATCCATGACAAACAGCTGATTCACCATGCGCTGACTAATCCAATACAACTGAGAGAAGACTGAGTGACGGCCCAAGAGCATCATCTCCTTCAGACACCCTTCTTTTGCTAAAATACCTACATTACAAGCACAGCCCCTGGATGTGAAGGAAGTGAGGATTATGAGCGTGCCGCGGTACTCGTCCGAAGGTGGAGGAGAGCTAAATGAAGGAGTTGAAGTGAAACGTGATTATGAAAAGAGAGGAGGACTAATTATCTGAGCCTTCTGTTACATTTTACACATGAAAAAGATGTTCCCATAAGATGATAACGTGATTATTAGATGATAAAACCATATTAGAGGTGGGTAATTTTTTCTTAAAAGTCTATGTAATTTTTGCCACTAGGAGTCTGACAAAGTAATCTAATTGAAATATGTACTGTGAGTACTGTGGGAACATGAAAAACAATTTGCACTTGCTAGTTTTGCTCCAGTCTATCACATTATTAAGAAGTGTGACAAAGATTTCACCCATTTAAAATGAGCTATACGTAGTTCTACCTTTAAATGTTAATATTCTAAAAGCACAGGTGTCAAACAGATGGCCCGCGGGCCAAAATAGGACCGCCGAGGGGTCCAATCTGGCCCATACAGAATTTACACTGAAGATATTAATCATTTTAGTTCAGGTTCCACATTCAGCCCAATTCAACCAGTAAACTAAAAAAAACATAATAACCTATAAATTCTGACAACTCCAAATTTTTCCTTGTTTTAGTGTAAAAAAAAAAAAAAAAAAGGAAAATTTACATTTACAAACTATCCTTTCACAAAAAATGGGAATAACCTGAACAAATAAGAAAAACCTGTCTTAAGAGAAGTCAGTGTAATTTTAACTAGAAAAGCATTCGAGCATTCGGAGAGCGCAGACCTCCGCCAAGGCAGATCAGTGACGCCCCCCCATTTCATCCAAACCCCCCCCCCCCATCACCTCCAAAATTTAATCATTTGTTCCTTATGCCAGTATCAATATTTACTGAACATTTAATCAAAATCTGCCCCCCCCCCCCCCCCACCATCAAAATTTAATCATTTGTTCCTTGTGCCAGTATCAACATTTCCTGAAAATTTTGTCAAAATCTGCCCCCCCTCATCACAACCAAAATGTAATCATTTGCTCCTCATGCAAGTATCAACATTTCCTGAAAATTTTATCAAAATCTGCCCCCCCATCACCACCAAATTTTTTTTTATTATTTGTTCCTTGTGCCAGTATCAACATTTCCTGAAAATTTCATCACAATCTGTTGTCCCCCCCCGATCACCACCAAAATTGTATCATTTGTTCCTTGTGCCAGTATCAACATTTCCTGAAAATTTCATCAAAATCTGCCCCACCATCACCACCAAAATGTAATCATTTATTCCTTATGCCAGTATCAACATTTCCTGAAAAATTCATTAAAACCTGCCCCCCCCGCCCCCGATCACCGCCAAAATTGCATCATTTGTTCCTTGTGCCAGTATCAACATTTCCTGAAAATTTCATCAAAATCTGCCCCCCCATCACCACCAATTTTTCATTTTTTTTTATTTTTATTTTTTATCATTTGTTCCTTTAGACAGTATCAACATTTCCTGAAAATGTCATAAAAATCGGGCCCCCCCGATCACCACCAAAACTGTATCATTTGTTCCTTTAGACAGTATCAATATTTCCTGAAAATTTCATCACAATCTGCACCCCCCCAATCACCACCAAAATGTAACCATTTGTTCTTTATGTCAGTATCAACAATTCTTGAAAAATTCATTGAATCCCCCCCTATCACCACCAAAATTGTATCATTTGTTCCTTGTGCCAGTATCAACATTTCCTGAAAATTTAATCAAAATCCATCCATACCTTTTTCAGTTATCTTGCTAACAGACAAACAAACAAACAAACCTCGATGAAAACATAACCTCCTTGGCGAAGGTAACAATATTCTGCCTGTTTCTAAATGTTTTGTGTATTTGTAGATCCACTGTGATCTGTATGATTACTGCCTTAATCACGTAATGATAGTGAAAACTCCCATGATCCCCTGCTGTGTCACCACTTTGTCAAAACTCTTTGTTTTTTTTTTCACTGTTTTGAATTAGAGACCCCTAGTGGCAGACCTTACTTACTGTAGATTTCATTAAAAGTTCATGTTTCCACAAATACTGCACTGATGAGTGTATTCCCTATATGAATATGAATGTATTGTTCTTTTTATAAAACTACTTACATTTTCTGAAAAGCTCTTTCTTGCCTAATCCACCTTAGGGAACATAAGCCTGGATGTACCTTTAATGGAAACATTTTTTTTTTTTTTGCTGCAGAGAACACCTGCTAATTTTGCGTTACCATATAGTGCTGTGAATTGTCAGGCTGCATTATTACACCTGTCTGAGGACCAACGTACAGTAGATGTGTAATCTATTGCACACCACCTTCTGTCTGCGCATGCAAGCATTTCAGTTTATCATGATTAATTATCATACCCAAACGTCCAAATGTCAGTGTTGACTCTGAGAAACAAATACGGGTATGTCTTTGTAGTGCAGCAGAGTTTGACTCACGCAGTGAAGTTATTAATCTGTTCTTCCCAACTCATCTCATTGTCCCCTGTATAATGACAGTCTGTGTTAATTGTGACTGTTTATAAAATGAAGCTCGACGTCGGAGCCAAGCTGCGCTAATCTCATCATCCTCGTTTTCTTTCTCTGCACCACTAGGTTTGAAAATCAACTATTGATGTTCCTTATTACATTAGGTGAGCTGCTTGATGGCAACACACAGCTGCAGGCCGTTTATATGGATATCCTATTGATCTGATTTACATACAGAGTTTGTTATTTGTTGCTGAGCAGATAGCGTGTGGAAGTGAACTATTGAAATTGTGACATTCTTTGTCACTTTGAAGAGGCTTTCTTTTTTCTTTTTTCTTTTTTTTTTACAGCATCAGTGACATAAGATTTATCACATAAGCTGCTATAGAATAATGTTGAGGAAATGTGTATGCACAAACTAGCCTGATCTTGTTTAGAAAGTTTCTACCTGCTTTGTTTAGAAGAGGTTTCAATTTGTTCAGTAATTCTGCAACACTGAAACAACACTGTCACTCGCATAAGGATGCAGTTTTCTCCTCCATGAAAAACAAAACAACATAACAGAACATTTTAAGAGAACACAGACTTCATCTTCTCTTTGTTCTATATTATTATTAAAGCACACATGCTTTTTGTCAGTATTTTGTAGGTCTGCTCCATAATTTAATGTACAGGGTTATTGTTAGAGAAATATGATATTAGACTATTCTCTGTAAATACCAGGTGTCCAGGCCACAAGTCATGGATGGGTCGTGATGATGTATCCTATGAGAAAGCACCCAAGATATGTCAATGCATCACCGTGTTTTGGATTCCTAAGCCAATGGTGAACTTCATCAACGTCATTATGTTTGGACACTTGGACTGATGATTGTAATATCCATATTCTTTCATAAGAACTTAGACTTCCTGGTAGTGATGGGACTTGTGGCTCTTTGAAGGGAGCCGTTCAATCAGAAACCGTTTACTGAAAAGACTGGCTCTTTTAAGTTTTTTGCATTATTTTGAAACACCAGTGTTTTAATGACTAAACAGGCTACATGTGATGATTGACATTACATTTTAAAAGTGTTTAATTGGCGCGGCAGTAAATATTACCTTACCGTAAAAAAGAATAGTTAGTTCAAATGTGTGGGTTAAATACATGACATGAGAGGTGACATTAGGCAAATGCTGGAATTGGACAAAAAACATCCCGGTACGTTATGTGCACTATAGTCTATAGCCTAAAAAGGAAGAAGAAAATAAAACATTTTCTTACGAAATAACATTTTATTCTCCTCAAAACAAGAACAATAAATGTGTGTAAACACGGAAAAAATTGCACAAAACACAACAGTGATTAATCACTACAGTTACTGAAATACCTGAACTGTAGTGCAATTCTCAGAACAAGAACAGTATGTTGGTAAATTGACAGGCAATCAGACACTCCCTCCTTAAAAAAAAAAAATAAAAAATGAACGGCTCTTTACAAAGACTTGGTTCTCATCGTTCATTTCAAAGAGCCGTTCAAAAGATTCGATTCATTCGTGAACGTTCCATCACTACTTCCTAGTGTTAGTCAACTGCTGCATCTTGTTGTATGCACTTGTCTCCTTGCCTGCAAGAAAATTCGTCTGATTCCAGAATCCAGTGACTGTCGTAATTCTTAGATGGTATCTTAGAATTTTTCTCAGTTATCCAAAAGTCAACGGGGGGGGGGCAAAGTGAAAGTGAAACTTAAGATGCTTTACTAGTTCCTCTATTGCCGCGTTTCCACTACGTGGTACCGGCTCGGCTTGCCTCGACTCAACTCAGCCTTTTTGCATTTCCAGGACCTGGAATCTGGTACCAGGTACTAGTTTTCTGGTATCACCTCCGCCAAGGTTCCAAGACTGGGGACCAGATACTAAAACGCGACGTGTGAACACTGCAGACCACTGATTGGTCAGAGAGTTGTCTCTGTGACCCGCCGTTTTACAAAAAAAACAGATGCAGAAGCTTACAGTAAATATACCAGTAGGTTAATCCACATGATGACAGCCTGTAAAACTACACTATGCAGTCAGGAGATTCAGTCTTTGGTGGCCGATGTAAAAATTCAGCATGAGCTTGATGAGACAACACGCAAAAGAGCGAATTTATCAGCAACTCTCTGAGTAGACGACACAGAAGTAACACGCCGCATTGCTATGACGTCCATGTACTGTAAAGTCGGTTGTATACTGTAATGGAAACGGTCTCCAGGAATAGGACCAGGTACCTGAGTTGAGTCGAGCCGGTTCCACGTAGTGCTGTTGTGGACCTCATTTTCCTTTTCCCTACCTTCGGAAACTTTTTTTTTTTAAGGGGCCAGTGTTTGTTAAACCCCCCCCCCCCAGAATTGGGCCCGGATGATACCCTGGTGTTCACTCTGCTGCTAGATTCACTAGTGTTGCTAAGTAGCGTATCAAACACATGACATTCCTGCAAATGACTTGCATGCTGTGTGGACAAATGTTTGAGCATATTGGAGGAATTTCCCCCCTTTGAAGAAATGGAAGCTTTGACAGTGTTACCAGTGGCCCTGGTGTCATCTTTTTACGTGAAATATATTTATACTTTGGAGCGTTTCTGCCTCGATGCCACGTTGGCTACGTTCTAAACCAAAACAATGTAGCGTATGTGTGACTTATGTGCAATGAAGACGGAATCTATAAGCAGAATCATTAAGCTGGCAGGCAAACGATTCCAAGGAACTGAATAACTGCGAACCGGTTCTCAAAAAGACTCCTATCCTTAATCCAGGATATCCAACCCAGTGAAAGGTGCCATCACCACATGACATTGATTTTTTTATTTTATTATATTATTGGAGAGATTAACATTTATGCTGAGGCTGCAGGCTGAACTTTATATGAGAAGGTGGAACAAGTGGATTAGTTTCTTTAAAAACCTGTTTAACCCTGACCATATTTTCAGGGGAAAAAACGCCTAAAAAGACATACCCAAAGTAAATGAAGAATTACTTCACAATAATAAGGTTCATATGGATGTTCTTGGTGTCTATGGACATTTAGAGACCTCACAGAATCTTTTCCCATTGTCTAAAATATTGTATCTATTACTATGCCTAAGTAAACTGTAACAAAATAAAAGAGAAATTAGAATTTTTTTATCCTCGCCTGTTTTTTTTTCGGCTGGATTGACGATGATATGCATAAATTAATTGTTCGTGCCGGAGATTTTTAATAGCATATATTTCACCCCACAAAGATTAAAAATCATGTTTGAACATTAAAGTTTGCACTAAAATACACTTTTGATGTACTTTTATTAACATTAGGGTCTAAACTTTGAGCAAAAGTTGAAAAAAAACATCCATTGTCCTGATTTGTTATATTTTTTATAGTAGATGAATATTAATATAATTTTTTAGCCCTAATATAATTTTTTAGCCCTATCGGCCCACTGGCGGGCCAATGTGCTTTGTCTCATAATCCTGAGAGTGTGTGTGAACTGCTGCTCAAATTTGATTTTGTAATTTAATTTCTACTTTATAACTGTAGCCATTATTATTTTTGCTTTTGGATTGAAACTAGTGTCTATTGCTGAATGTTGTTTGTTATGTTTTGTTCTGTTTTGTATTAAAAAATGTTAAGCAATAAAAATTAAGTGTCAAAAAAAGAAATAACACTGGGTTACAAAAAAATGTTTTTTGCAAGTTGTCTAGGTTTTTTCAACTGAATTAGGACCATTTTGCACCGCTAAATCCAAAAATGACATCTGTTTTTCTCAATCAGCTCAGGTTTTTTTGCTAATTTGATTTTGAAAAATTTGATCTTCTCACAAAATATAATAATTAATACCAAAATAAGATTGGTAAGCACACTTTATGAAACTTGTGACTTGATTCCTGTTAGGTACAATGGTGTATTCACCGCAGATGTAGCAGAATACGTCAGGCTTATTTTTGCGAGATCTTCTAGTCGAAGCCATTTCATTCACCTGTAATATTAAAAAAAACAATCATAAATTGGCAAAAGTAAAGTCTTCAGAACTCGTTTATTGCAAGAAATATGAAAGAATTTTGTATCATATGATGTGAAAATACCCATAAATGGAAGCAAAAATGTTAAAAAGCCAATATGTAGCATAGTTCAGAAAGTTGACCTGATTGAGCAAAATTAATGTGATTTTTGGATTCAGCACACCAAAATGATCCTAAATCAGCTCAAAAAACTTAATAAATTTGTTGTTGACCAGTGTAATCAGTGTCAACTTGTTAGTGATCAGATGTTACAGCTAAATGGTGTGTACAGTTGCATAGTATTGGATCTTTTGTTCCATCGTTTTCAGATTCAGAACATAATATAACATAACCTTTATCAATTGCGGCTTCAGTGATGAGGGCAACATAATGGTTACATCAAATATTAAAGTCATGCCTTGTGCAAGTGTGTTATTCTTGTGTATTCGCTGGCTTGATCATCAAAGGAGAGCCTTCATAACCCGAAATAGAAAGAAAAACCACAACAACAATAAAACAAAAAACAAAGGATGGCTTTTCACACTAAGCTCTCACTTAAACACTTACTTATATCTCTAGTGTTGTACCAGTTGGACTGTAAACTACGACACCGTTCACTGTACAGACGCTTCTAGAGGCGTATTTAAAGTTGCATTAGTTTGCGGCTCTGATCTGGTGCGAGTTGTAAACGATGCTGCCCTAATTTTGTGGCTTTCCGGGCCGAGCGGAGGAATCCTGCCTCATTTGTCTCTAATTTGTTCCCAGTGCACATATGAGCGGGGTTATAAATACATTAGTCCTCTCCATACTGCAGCGCTCTGGGGGGCCGCCGGGCAATCAAGGAGCTTGTTGTGTGCAGCGCCGGAGTTTTTACCCAACAGTCCAACGGTGGCGTAGCAGGGATGAGCGTCTACCTCATGCGGTGACTGTGAGCAGGTTGTGGCGTCCCAGAGGTGGGCTTGCCAATGTTGTGCATGAAAGCCTTGAGCGTTGGACAGATTGAGCTCGAAACCAGTGCAATAAAAGGAACTGTGGGCCGTGCAGTTACAAAACTACCCTTATCTCACATCCCCCCTGATGCAATCCACCGGTGGTTTGAGTCAGTGGTGCAGAAACATCAATTAAAATATGACGATTATCACTAAATTTGTCATTAGCCCTGAGGAGGAAGCAGCCGCGGCCACAGTCCTATTCTCTTAGTGCGGCGGCGTATGCACACAGACACACAACTGCCTGCGGGACTTTACGGAGCAAAAGATAGGTCTGAACTTGTTCTCCACTTGGGAGAAAATCAAATCCTGGTGCATTTTCATCAGCTGTCAGTGTCAGACAGATATTTCTGCCGGGCTGGGCAGGAAATTAGGCTATTAAATTACAGCTTTTCACAAGGCCCTTGTCATTTTGTCCTGCTTTCCTACAGATGTTCCATCAAAGTAAGTCATTGTAACCATCTATCTTTCCCATGGCTAAATACCTTCTTTCAGTAGAGATAAAATGCTGTTCTGTTCCATGCCATCTCTTTTGTTTTCTCTTCTACGCTTCTCTCTGTCTGTCCGTCTGTCTCTCACCCCCCCCCCCCCCCCCCGCCCTTTTTTTTTTTTTTTTCTTGCTTTCTACTCATATCTTGGCTTAATTTGCGCCTGCTTTTGGTTCAAGCGCAAAATCAATTCCAAAGAGGTCAGCAGGGGTCAGTGGCCAGGCCAGAACCAGAGCAAAGTGGATTACTGATGATCATGCAGGCAACACGGCGTCTATGTTGGGACATCCACGATCCAGATATCACATCTGTATTATGCACTTTATGAAAACCAATCACGAGGTTTGAAATATGGAAAGGAGTGAGAGCCACTGTAGAATAGAAAACCAAAACACATATTTTCACCTGATTCAAACCTTATTATCAGCCTAAGAAATGGAAATGTTTTTTTTCATTCCAGTAAGACGTAGGTGACAGAGGTATGATTTTTGCTTTCAAAAATAAGATTTTATCGGAGACAACTCTGAAAATAAATGTGAAAGTACCATAAACATAGGAAGGAAGAACATTCTCAACTATTATAACTATAAAATTTAGACGTTGTCCATCATCTGTGACACTAGAAACAAAACGCCGGCTCATATTTAACATTAAACGTTTCTATTAAAGTGTTTGTTTTTTTCTAACAGGTTGTTTTGCACAGAAATGATGGGCTGTCTCAAAACAGATTTAACGGTGGAATATGTAACAGAAGGAAGAGAGTGAGTGGCATTAGTGGAAAAATAAAGAAAAATAAAACAGTATTACCTGGTTGTTTCACAATGGTTATGTTGTAAAATGTAAATAAACATGCATCCACCTTCAGATAAGTCTATGAGAACTGCTTTTCCTAAACTTAGGACCCAAAACTGGGTTGTACAGTTGTTTTTATGGGGTCACCGATGGATTAAGTAAAAGATACGATAATAATATGATATGTAGGTTCATTTTTTCTAATAAAAATGGAAAAAGTGACAAGAGATGAGAGGTGTCTTGCTGTGTTTAATGTTACTTTTCAGTATTAAAAGCTGTTGATGGCATTATCTTTCAGTCTATGGTGTGTGTGTATATACATAGGTGTGCAGACGTGGGTTGGTGTACAGATGTAGATATAATTTTATGTGTGTGTATGTATATGTGTATGTGTATGGGTGTACAGGTTTGTAGAGGTGTGTATATATGTTTATGGATAATCACAGTCTTATGTTGTATAACATGTGATTAGGCACTAACAGTCTGAGGACTGGAATCAGGGGGTAGGACTGGATAAGCAGTGGTTTCTTCCTGCACAACAGTTGTTCCATTTTTCTACATTTTTCATTTTTTCCCTTTTTTTTCCCTATATTTTGTATTATGTTTGTGTCTGAAATAAACTCAACAAACAAAGATTCCTACATTTTGACAAAGTGTATTAAATTCAACATTATTACGGCAGTAGAAGAGTCAGGGAAAATGTAGATGTTTTACAAATCCATAACAAATTTTTGTAAATGTTGGTCCCGATGAGACACAAAATTGATTTGTTGAGTCACAAGCTGAAGAGGTGCAAACTCGCTCTGCAAAGGTCAATGACCAGAAATGTTCTAAACAGAGCAAAAAAAAAAAAAAAAAAGAACACTGCAAAAAATACCCTGCTCGAAATAAGCCTAATATTCTTAAATGTGGTTAAATTGGTTTATATTGAGCAAAACATTCTGCCAATGGGGCCAGAAAAAAATTATTGGCTAGAATTCTTAAAACAACCAAAAAGTCTATTAACTAAAAAAAACATAATGTACCTTAAAACTAGACAAAAATGCTAGAATTTTAGCAAACAGTGCTTAGTACAAGAAATAAAATAACCTTGATATTAGCTGGAAAATCTTTTTTTTTTTTTTTTCAAATAAAAATATTTTTCTTAGGTAAAAAATTCTTGCCAAGCTTTTTTCCCTATTTAGATGAAAAACATGACAAATGATCAACAAATAAGCCTTTTTTCCCTATTTAGATGAAAAACATGACAAATGATCAACAAATAAGCCTTTTTTCACTTTTTAAAAAATCATTTTTTGCAGTGAGGACAGCAGATAATACAGGCAAAGGTACAGGTCTCTGCAGATAAGTACAAGTACAGGGGCTTATACTTCTAGAAGGTCAGAAGTGATGACTGAGAAAAAAACTTTATTGTATAAATGTGATTTGACCCACAGTTAATAATCATCTCACTAAAATGTCCAGAATGGACTAATAAAATACAAACTACAGTGAGGGCCTTTTGCACTTTTAGCAGCCACTGTTGGGGAGGGTGAGGGGGTTATTCCATTGGTAGCAACTGCAATTTTACCACTGCAACATTTGACTAAAAACATGTATTTTACTTCACAGACTTGTTTCTCAAGTGTTGGACCTCAGAAAATAATACTTGGTCTTTTCACAGATTGAATAAAAAAATAATAATAATAAAATAAAAAATAAATTAATTAATAAACAAATAAATGCATACATACAATTCTGATAAACTCATGACATTATAGCAGCTCTTCTATCCTTTCGTCTCCACTCGTGTTTTTATACCCAGCTTCAGCATCATAATCTCTTCATAGTTTTCTCTCCTGAATTATTTTTTTGGCTCAAAGTGTGTTCTTTGAGGTTGCATTGATCTTGACCTAATTAGTTCATCATTGAGTTCAATCAAAGTTTGTGCCAAATTTGGAAGAAAAAAAAAAAAAATCCCTCAAGTAGATTTATACTCAAGACTGGACAGGTGTAGAGAACCAAAGTCACACACCTCCTGTTGTGAACCATGGGACCTAACATAAAAAAAAAAAAAAAAAAAAAAAAAATAGGAAAGATGGTCAATGGTGACAGGCTGTCCAAGAGATATGTTTTTTGTTTTTTTGTTTTTTTGCCACCATTTACACATTTGAGATAAACCAAGATCATTTAAGGACAAGAAAGTCAAAAATAAGTTATAAAAAGTTTAACAGATCTTGTTGCATATGACACACATCAAAAGCCTCTAAATGGCATCTGCCTCGGTGCATTTTACCTTCATCTTCAAGAGTGAGGTTTTTTTTTTTGTATTAAAAAGGTAAAAATAGCTACAAATGTGGTCATGATGAAGCTGCAGAGTCATCTTCAGTGACTATGAACAGACGATGCAGAGATGCAGTCACCTCAGTGACTTTTTAGTCTTTATTTACATCTCATAGTTCAACAGTTTTACCTCAAACTGTGACTTTCCTGACAGTAAAATTAGCTTTTAAACTGAAACAGCCTCATAACATGTGTTAGCCTCATAACATAATTGCCAAAGTCATATTTTTGGTAAAGTTGTGATATCTGTGTAAGTTGAACCCACCAGACCCCTCAGGTCATCTGGATCCGGTCTGTTGTCAGTTCCCGGAGTCAAAACCAGACATGGAGAAGCTGCGTTCAGCTTCTATGCTCCACATGTCTGGAACAAACATCCAGAAAGCCTCAGAGCAGCTGAAACACTCAGTTTATTTTTTATTCATTATTATTTTTATTATTATTTTATTATCAATTTAAATCCAGGTTAAAGACCCACCTGTTCTCAGCTGCATTTGAATAGAGTTTTTATTTTTTCAAGCTTAAAGTTTTTATCTGTTTTATCTGCTTATCTGTTTGTCTGTTTTATCTGTTTATCTGATTTGGTTTTGTTTTGTTAGTTTCTCTTATGCCTATGCTTTTTATTGCTTCGGCTGTAATGCTTTTAATGTTTTATGTAAAGCTCTTTGAATTGTCTTGTACATGAAATGTGCTATAGAAATAAACCTGCCTTCCCTTGCCTAAGTTTATTCTCTGAACACTGCTGGTTCATTTTATGCACAAATCACAATTTGGCCAAAAATATGACTTAAGCAAACGACATGTGTAAATGATGAATATTCCAACAGTATCAAAAACTGTACTACACCCCAAAAAATAAGGGCATAACCAGAAGGAGGGGCACCTCAGCTCTGTATAAGGTAGCTTTAACCTTTGACCTCTGGCCACCAGTAGACCATTGCCACATGATGTCAGGGGTCATGTGATTTATGTTTTTATGCGGCCATATTGGAAGACAATCCACAAGCTAGAAAGAGCAGTGCCAGGCGTGTTAGACAGATAATTGTAGTTAATAATTGTAGTTATGGTTAAATGTATGCAGTAATAGGCTGCTCAAACACAATGGGACATGGTGAGAAGAAGTCTTTCTACAGGACCCCCTCTGTTTGAACCAACCAGGGAGAAAAGTATAAGGAAGTCAGAGCCGAGTATGGTAGTGGACCTATGATCCTAAGGTCACCTGTCGGCTGTATATTATGTATAACCATTAAAAGTGGGGAACAATAGGGATGGTACAGATTATCCACAGTTTGGTACGTACTGTGGTTCTTGGGTTGTGGTTCGGGCGCAAGGGCCAGCTGGGGTGGGATGTGTCAGAATACATGAAAAAATAAAGACAATATAAAAAAAATTATATATATTAATGCGATATCATAATTGATTTCCTTAAATTTGGTTATATAATGTAAATATTGTCGAATGAGTTTAGTTTAATTTAGTATAGGCCTGTTTTGTTCATTGTTCTGGCGTGAAGTCTAATGACAGGAGTGAGTATTTAAAATGTTATTATTATGTTAAGTTATTTGATGATGCGAATGGGGGTGGGATTAAATACATTTTTCTTCTTCCCACTCCTTTTTTAAAGATTTTGGAATTTTTGAATTTGTATGTATTCTGTAAATGCTTGAAATAAGTGATAAATGAATGAATTAATGAATAAATATTTCTTAAAGTATATCTGTGATTTGAAAATCGGCTCCACAGTTTACATCCTCTATACCTAATACAAAACTGAGCTCTTGATGTGACACATTTAGGCAAATGAAACTGTTGATTTTGATGAGTATTGTATCTATAAACTGCAGCATTGGATGGAAAATGCAAAATGAAATGCTCACACTGCAAAAATCTAAATCTTGCCAAGTGTGTTTTTCTCATTTCTAGTCAAAATATCGAATTAAATATTGAATTAAGCAAAAAAAAAAAAAAAAAAAAAACTGAATTAAGCAAAAAAATCAAAACTAAATTTACTTAATATTTTTGATATTAATATCTACCAAATTTGTATTTTCTCTGTTAAAGCAGCTGCTAAACATACACTCTGTCACTCTCTTACCTCCACTCTTGTCTTCCAGTATGGCGGTATATCTGTTTACTTCCGGTCTTGATGACGTAAGTGACAAGGGTCTATACCACAGGTGTCAAACTCTGGTCCTCGAGGGCCGGTATTCTGCATGTTTTAGATACTTCCCTCTTCCAGCCACATCTGGTTCAATTAATGTTCAGCTCATCATCGTGCTCTGCAGAAGCCTGATAATGATGTAATGACTTCCAGGTGTGTTGGAAGAGGGAAACATTTAAAACATGCAGGATACCAACCCTCGAGGACCTGAGTTTGACACCCCTGGTCTATACTGTCTATGTTCGTCCTTCCATCTAAGTGATTTTTTGTGTCAATTTTTTTGCCATTCTGTTCCTGAAACATTTACCTTTCTCACAAAAGGGCAACTAACCAACCAATAAACACATCTTACAGTGATGCTCTCTCAGGCCAGTACGGAGGTGCTAATGCATGCTTTTATTTCTTGTCGCTTAGATTACTGTAATGCCCTGCTCTCTGGTCTTCCCAAAAAGAGTACTTTAAATCTCCAATTATTACAAAACTCAGCCGCACGCGTGCTGACAAGGACCAGAGGGCGGGAGCACATTACACCGGTTTTAGAGTCGCTGCATTGGCTCCCCGTACGCTTCAGGATCGATTTTAAGATTCTCTTGCTGGTTTTTAAATGTCTTAACGGCCTTGCGCTCTCCTATTTATCTGATCTGCTTTTACCATATCAACCCTCGCGGACCCTGAGGTCCTCCGGCACTGGCCTTTTAACCATACCAAAACCCAGAACAAAACCCACGGTGAGGCAGCATTTAGCCACTATGGCCCCCACCTGTGGAACAGCCTGCCGGAGAGCCTCAGGACTGCAGAGACTGTTGGTATTTTTAAAAGAAGATTAAAGACACACCTTTTTAATCAGGCTTTTAACTAATTTTTTAAACTCTTCTTGTTCTTATTTTGTTTTATTTATCACTGATACTTTATCTATTCTATTTTATTTATAATCTTACGTATTTTACTCTTGGTACTGTATTTATTTTATTTTATTTATTCTCTTAGTCCTATGTTATGCTTTTAGTCTTTAGCTTTTAACGCCAGTGTTTCCTCAGGGGGGTCCTCCACACTGAGAGCTGTGTCTGCTCTGCTAGTGGGGGTACTGTCCTTGGGTCCCTTTGGCCCGGCTGGCTGGGGGTCCTCCCTTCGATGTGGGGGTCCACTTGTCTGTCGGAGTCGGGGGGTCTGGGTGCTGGTCCCCCGATGGCACGGCCTGTGGCTCCTCCCAGTGTGGGTGGCCCCAAAGGTGGCGTTTCCTTGATCCTCAGTGCCATGCCATGTCTCCCTGTTGTGTGCGTGTGTAGGTGTGTGGGCGTGTGTGTGTGTGTGTGTGTGTGTGTGTGTGTGTGTGTGTGTGTGTGTGTGTGTGTGCGTGTCTAGTATGGAGGGTGGGAGGAAGGGGTTTTCTTTGTAATTGTTTTTCTGTTTTTATTGTGTAATTGTTTTTAATTCTGTAAAGCACTTTGTGTTGCATCTGTGCATGAAAAGCGCTTTATAAATAAAGGTTGATTGATTGATTGATTGATTGATTGATGTATTATGGGATGCAAGGTTATAATAGTTTTGGATTTTTCATTATAGTTTATTTTTATTTAGTTTGGACTTTTTTTTCTCTAATTCTGTTAGTTTTAATTAGTTTTAGAGCAGGTTTTCTAGTTTTTATTAGTTTTTGTTTTTTCCTAAAAGCCGAGTTTTACTTTAGTTTTAGTTTTTTTTAATATCTTTTATCTTCTTCGCTGTCGAAAATAAATAAATCCCAGCTAGGACTCTGCTGTTTTCTCCCAACTTTAGTCTTCATGTTTCCAGGTAGATTTGGGACGAGAAGACGACTCTAAACGACAAGTGATGAGAAGTGATGGACCGTTAAATATCATATGGTGCCAGCAGCTAAAATTGCTTGAGCGAAATAAATCTATTTCATATCAATCCGACATTGACAAAGACGAAAACTAAGGGAATTTTAACCATAATTTTTATACGTTTTATTTAGTTTTTTTAAGCACACAATACAGTTTCAGTTAGTTATCGTTTTTCTTTTAATTATAGTTTTTATTTATTTCAGTTAACGAAAATGTTTTTACAATTCTCGTTTTCGTCATTTTGTTACTTTTCAATAACGATAATAACCTTGATGGGATGCATTAAAAAAACAACAAAAAAACATGTTTTTATGCCGATTGAAGTGAATCTAAAACTCATATAGGGACAAAACCACTTCATCCTCTTTGCACAAAGTCAGAAAACACTAGTCGCTTTTCCATTGGACATCTGCACAAAACTTTACCAATATTTACTAAATGTCGAAAAACCAGAAGTGCGTAATGTCGGTTTTTCCATTAAATCACAAATGCGATGATTTGTTTATTTATAATCGCAAGATGACACTAGAAGTCATTCCATAAACATGGCAACGAATGTAAATATGGCGTTGATTTACAGATATATTCATTATTTTTATTATATATTACCCCTCTATCTTGTACTAAATTAAAAAATGATTGGGCTTCCTGGTGTGTCCACACATACCGCAGCATGATTCTTCTTCTTTGTTGCTTGTTGTAACGTACGTCAACATCCGTTTTTTTAATTCACCTGACTCTAGGTGCAAAAACAGGTCTTTCCATTGCAGTTTTGCGTGATATACAATTAGCGCTATGCCCGAAAAACCACCTATTGCCAGCACAAAAATTTTTAACTGAAAAATGAGACTTGTTTTTTCCATTAGGTAAATTTTTATGCGCAAGTTATATTTGCACAACTTGAGGGTCAATGAAAAAGTGACTACTGATTTTTAAAACTTTAATAATAATAATAATAATAATAATAATTCATGGATATAATGAAGTTTAGTACCAAATATGAACTAGAGGAAATGTAGTGTGTGTTGTGTAGGCAGGTTGTCGTCATTGATGCTCTCTTTGCTCATTGATGTCATCAGCGTGTATGTTTGATTTGATTATAAAGCATGTCAAGCAGCAGCAGCAGTAGCAGCGGTGTTTGTTTATGTAAACCATGACATTCTCTTTGCTGATTTATGACTATATGAGAGGAGAGAACACACATGATGAAATGTCAATTGAAAGATTTACACACATTCACACGCCCATCATTTCAACTAATCCACAGAAACCTTGACGTGCTTAGTACAGTGCTGTGTTTCTGCGGCTTCTTCTTTTTTTGCGCAGCTTGTTTTGTAGGCCACAAACCGGATAACTGATTTGACTCGCTTTTTATTTTTAGATTTGAATGACATTCCAGGGAATTTTTCCAATTGTCATGATCTCATTTGTACTTCCTCCTTTACGTGCGGAGACGTCGATGGGGGACCTGGAGGTACCACGGTGTTTAAAAAAAAAAAAAAGAAAAGAAAAGGGGGGCACATTACACAGCACATGTATCCGAGCTTGATGGAAGAGCTGCTGTTCTTTGGTTTCTTTTTCTCTTTATCTCCTTCTTCCCCTCTTGTCAGAAAGCCTCTCTACTAATCTATCATCCTCTCTCTCTACTTAAACTTGACTTTTCTGTTGGAAGGCAAAGGTAGAATGAAAGGGAAATAGGATCTCATTATTTCAGGCCCACCGCTCACTCAGCTCAAGATTGATCATTATCGGAAAAAAAAAAAAAAAAAGCCCATTTGGAAGCAAGTAATTTTTACTTTGGAAAAGAAAGAATACATAGGTCTATTAAAAAAAAAGATAGCCAAAGTCCTTACAGAATAGTGCAGGTGGTGTGATGGAAATCTTTTACTATGCACATAAAGGATTGTTGATGTTTACATGAACCACTGGGACTGTTATTGAGAAGTCATGATGGAGGAAACAAAGCTCGATTTAGTCTTTGGACATTTTACAGATAAAAGAACGTAATTGCAGGAGTAGATATGATATTTTAGTTAAAGAACGAAAAAAGTTAATCTTATAATCTTATAGTCACCACATAAATATGACTGTAATGGAACTTTGGTTGAGTCAGACTCCTTTTTGGTCGATTTATCATCTATAAATAGTTGTTTTATGTCATACACTTTTCAAATGTTGTTGTTATCTTGCACAGAAATGTTGTGTCCATATGTCCAGGGTGCAATTTGTTGGGAAGGGGGGGTGGGGTCAAGGTTATTATCGTTAACGAAAACGAACGAAATGACGAAAACTAAAATTGAAAAAACATTTTCGTTAACTGAAATAAATAAAAACTCTAATTAAAAGAAAAAAACGATAACTAACTGAAACTGTATTGTGAGCTTACAAAACTAACTAAAATGTATAAAAATTATGGATACAATTCCCTTCGTTTTCGTCTCTGTCAATGTCGGATTGATATGAAATTAATTTATTTGGCTCCAGCAGTTTGAGCTGGTGACACCATACGACACTTCACAGTCTGTCATGTCTGGTCACTGGTGGTTTCCAGTCGTCTTCTGGTCCCCACTCTACCTGGAACATACAGACTAAAGCTGGGACAAAGCAGCACAGTCCTGTCTGGGGTTTACTGTAGTGATACATGGGTCGGGTTTTTTTTTTTTTTTTTTTTTTTCTTTTTTTTTTTTTTTGGCGTACCGTGTGTGTGCGCGTGAGTGACAGACAGAGCTGAGCTAAAGTACAGAGTCAAACAGGACTAGCATCCAGGTTAAAACTGGAGAGTTTATCACCATGAAAAGGCCTTCCAAGCCCTGAACTGCACAGTTTAGAAGAGGAGAAAAGAGGAGGATGAAAACTAATCCAATTACAGAGGTATGGAACCTGTTAGAATGTTAAAAAACGTTTGATGTTACTAGCTACAGCTAGCTGAACTGAACTGAAGCAAAGTTAGCTAATAATGGAACTGGAGATGATTAAGAGATGAGATATCTGCTAAGGTGTGGTTGACTGATGAGGAACTGGGTTATATATGTTTATAAGTGGTTTGTATATGTTTCTGTCTGCTTTAACTGCTGGTTAGCTGGTTTATAATAGGTTCCTATCTGCTTTAACTGCTGGTTTATAATATGTTTCTATCTGCTTTAACTGCTGGTTAGCTGGTTTATATATGTTTCTATCTGCTTTAACTGCTGGTTAGCTGGTTTATAATATGTTCCTATCTGCTTTAACTGCTGGTTAGCTGGTTTATATATGTTTCTATCTGCTTTAACTGCTGGTTAGCTGGTTTATAATATGTTCCTATCTGCTTTAACTGCTGGTTAGCTGGTTTATATATGTTTCTATCTGCTTTAACTGCTGGTTAGCTGGTTTATAATATGTTCCTATCTGCTTTAACTGCTGGTTAGCTGGTTTATATATGTTTCTGTCTGCTTTAACTGCTGGTTAGCTGGTTTATAATAGGTTCCTATCTGCTTTAACTGCTGGTTAGCTGGTTTATATATGTTTCTATCTGCTTTAACTGCTGGTTAGCTGGTTATATATGTTTCTATCTGCTTTAACTGCTGGTTAGCTGGTTTATATATGTTTCTATCTGCTTTAACTGCTGGCTGCTTTGTGCATCTCCTGTCATGCTTTGCACATCTTCGCATTGTTTCACGTAAGTGACGTTGTGTATGGATTGCACCCCACCTCAACCTGCTATAGGGAATTTATACATTGTACGGTACATTGTGTCTCTGCTCAGTCCATGAGCCGCCCTAACCCGACCCCCAAATAAAGTGTCCAGGGTAACCCATATCCGCGCCTCACTAATTTCTTTGAATAGGATGATGAGGAAGATAAAATATATGAAATAACTAAAACTAATACTAAAACTAAACTAAACTAAACTAAAACTAAGCATTCAGAAAAAAACGATAACTAATAAAAACTAACAAACCTGCTCTAAAAACTAATTAAAACTAACTGAATAAGAGAAAAAAAAAAGTCAAAACTAATTAAAACTAAACTATAATTAAAAATCCAAAACTATTATAACCTTGGGTGGGGGGGCAAATATTGTAAATAACAGCAGGTTGTGACAGTTTTCTTACACCTACAGGGTGGGGAAGCAAAATTTACAATGAACATTTAGTTGTTTTTTCTCAGTCAATTGTTTTGAAACCAAACATATATTGATGTCATAATCATACCTAACACTATTATCCATACCTTTTCAGAAACTTTTGCCCATATGAGTAATCAGGAAAGCAAACGTCAAAGAGTGTGTGATTTGCTGAATGCACTCGTCACACCAAAGGAGATTTCAAAAATAGTTGGAGTGTCCATAAAGACTGTTTATAATGGAAAGAAGAGAATGACTATGAGCAAAACTATTATGAGAAAGTCTGAAAGTGGAGGAAGCGACAAAAAACGTACCAAAGCTTTTATTAAAGCTCTCAAATCCCAAATCCTAAAGGATCCAACCAAATCCATGAGAAAAATGGCAATTGAACTTGAGGTAGACAACAAGACCGTTAGAAATGCAGTAAAATATGATTTGAAGTTAAAATCTGACACAAGAACACCAAAACATTTGTTGACAACAGCAACAAATCCAACTTCAGCAATTTTTGGGAATCATGTTTATGGCCGCCTTCTAGCCCAGATCTAAACCCTCTGGATTCTGCTATTTGGGGCGTTTTAGAACATGCTACCAATAGAACATCACACAGCAATGTCGACTTTCTTAAAGATACTGTTAAAGAAGAATGGGAGAAGTTGTCACCCGAATATTTGAGGAACACTTGCGCAAGTTTCAGGAAGCGTGTGAAGGCAGTTATTGAGAAAGAAGGAGGACACATAGAATAAAAACATTTTCTATTATGTCAATTTTCTTGTGGCAAATAAATTCTCATGACTTTCAATAAACTAATTGGTCATACACTGTCTTTCAATCCCTGCCTCAAAATATTGTAAATTTTGCTTCCCCACCCTGTATATCCTACATTACTGGCACTAATGTTCACCTGAACTGAATTGTTGGCAGTCTCAGAATTCACAAACGTCCCCAGGCACCGGGGCGCTGTAAAGGGAGGGTAAACGTGATAAATTCATGGGGCCCAACATTTGTGGGGGGGCCATAGAGCAGTGGAGGGGGTCCAGTGGATACAGGTTAGAAGTTTGGAAAATTTTGTGTTAGAGCTGCTGTATAACACTGGTCAACAACAAATTTATTGTTTAAGTTTTTGAGCTGATTTAGGATCATTTTGGTGTGCTGAATCCAAAAATCATATTAATTTTGCTCAATCAGGTCAACTTCCTGAACTATGCTACATATTGGCTTTTTAACATTTTTTCTTACATTTATGGGCATTTTCACATCATATGATACAAAATTATTTCATATTTCTTGCAATAAACGAGTTCTGAAGATTTTACTTTTGCCAATTTATGATTAATGTTTTTTTTAATATTACAGGCGAATGAAATGGCTTCGACTAGAAGATCTCGCAAAAATAAGCCTGACGTATTCTGCTACATCTGCGGTGAATACACCATTGTACCTAACAGGAATCCTGTTAGAAAATGATTTTTTTTCTCTTAAAACCTATTTTGGGTGAGAACTATATAAAAAATCAACTGATAAAGTCACAAAAATGTAATCAATTTTGTGAGAAGATCAAATTTTTCAAAATCAAATTAGCAAAAAAACCTGACCTGATTGAGAAAAACAGATGTCATTTTTGGATTTAGCGGTGCAAAATGGTCCTAATTCAGTTGAAAAAACCTAGACAACTTGCAAAAAACATTTTTTTGTAACCCAGTGTAATAGAGGAATAGAACCGAGGAGTTAGACGTTGAAAGTATGTAAAGTTTCAATATCGTTTCAAGTCAGCGTTAGTTACGTTAGTTATGAACCACACCCCCATGTATATAACTGCCCCCCACCCACTCCAACATGCAAAAAACAAACAAAAAAAACCCCACATATCTCTCTGGTCTTTAGACACATCGCACCCTGCATATGTCCAATATGAAACAAGCAATAGACAGAAGGCAGAGTGAGTAGCATTAGTGGAAAAACAAGCAAAAGTCTGGTTGTTTCACAGTTATGTTGTAAAGCGTAAATAAACATGCATCCACCTTCTATGAGAATATTCAAGAACTGAAACTTAGAACCCAAAACTGGGTTGCAGAGTGTTTTTTATTGGGTCGCCAATTGATGAAGTAAAAGATTTGACAATAACCAAATTTTAGTTGAAGAGCGAAAAGTTAATGCTATAATCTTATAGTCACCACATAAATATGACTGTAATGGAACTTTAGATGAGTCGGTAAAAATATCCACTTTTATCAGACTCCTTTTTGGTCTAATTATGGTCTATAATCAGTTGTTTTATAACTCAAACACTTTTGAAATGTTTTTTTTCAAACAGGTTGTTTTGCACAGACATGATGGGCTGTGTCAAAACAGATTTAACAGTGAAATATGTAATAAACCATAGACAGAAGGAAGAGAGTGAGTAGAATTAGTGGAAAACTAAAGAAAAATAAAACAGTATTACCTGATTGTTTCACAATGGTTATGTTGTAAAATGTAAATAAACATGAATCCACCTTCAAATAAGTCTATGAGAACTGCTTTTCCCAAACTTCAGATCCAAAACTGGGTTGTAGAGTTGGTTTATTGGATCGCCAATTGATGAAGTTTCAATCTCAGTTTGAATTTTCAATTTCAGTAGGTTAATTTTTCTAATTAAAATGGAAAGTAATCAGAGACAAGAGGTGTCTGGTTGTGTTTAACCTTACTTTTCAGAATTAAAAGCTGTTGATGACATCATCTTTCAGTTTATGATTAATATTCCTACATCTTGATAAAGTGTATTCAGTTCAACATTATTTCAACAGTGGAAGAGTCAGTAAATATGTAAATGTTTTACAAATCCATAACAGATTTTTGTAAATGTTGGTCCTGATGAGACATGTGATTTATTTTTTTGAGTCACAAGCTGAAGAAAAATAAAAGACTGTTACCTGGTTTCACAAAGGTTATGTTGTAAAGTGTAATAAACATGCATCCACCTTCTGTAGGAATATTCAAGACCTGTTTTTCCCAAAACTTTGGACCCAAAACTGGGTTGCAGAGTGAATTTTATTGAGTTGCTGATTCATGCAAAAGATATGAAAATAATATGATATGTAGGCTCATAGATATGAACCAAATTTTAGTTAGAGTGAAAAGTTAATCTTATAATCTTATCGTCACCACATAAACATGACTGTAATGGAACTTTAGTTGAGTCAGACTCCTTTTTGGTCTAATTATCATCTATAATCAGTTGTTTTATAACTCATACACTTCTATATCCACACACCTGAAAGGAGTGCCTCGCTGTCAATCTGGATAGGATTTAGATTTAAATCTGCCTTTTCATCAGTTCTTCCCTCAGTAGCGCTGCCAAAGATTGTAAGATAGTCAAAGTTGACTGTGAGGAGAAAGGTCACACTTTCCAGACGGTCTGTGAAGAGCTGTGGCCTCTGTTTCCCCCTTAAAGCATGTTCTAGTAAGCATATCCTCAGAGTAGAACAGTGTGGTCCCAAACTATATGAAACATCAAAGCGGGGAGATGTTGATGACAGCGTAAGACAAAGGACCGTGTGAGGAAACCGTTTCATAAGCTCCACTAGGATCTGCAACCTGTCAAACGCATTTTAGGGGGTAATGCCCTTCTGTTGGACACGTGCCACCAGGAAGCAACACTTAGAAACTGGTTTATAGACTGTATAAAAAGAGGTGAACATTAGAAACCAAAGTGAAGCCATTTGTTGATTTGTCGACTTTTGAGGGTTTTTTTTTTTTTTTTTTTGAGCCAGAAATGACCATAACTGGACAAAATTGTGGAGCTGGAGTAAAGGGTAAAACTTGTCCAGCTAATGCTAATGCTAACCAACTAAAAATACCAATCGCATTTCTGTGACTTCTACAAATAGACTTTAAAATTCTCTTGCTGGCATATAAAGCACTGAACGGTTTAGGACCTTCTAGTCCAGTCTGAACCATCCAGACCACTCAGGTGGTCTGGTGCAGGTCTGGTCTGTGCTCCAAAAGTCAGGACTAAACATGGAGAATCAGCGTTCAGTTTCTATGCTCCGTATATGTGGAACAAACTACCAGAAAATATCAGGTCTGCTGAGAGTCTGAGTTCTTTTAAGTCCAGGTTAAAGACTCACCTGTTCACTGCTGCCTTTGACTAAAAGGCTTTTGACTTTTTAAATTTTATCTTCTCTTTTGAAACTCTGCACTGCAACTCTTACTTTCATATGTGTTTTTTATTTTATTTTATGTTTTTTTCTTACTTGCTGTTTTTAATCACCTTTTACATGTTTCTTTTATAATGTTTTAAATGTGTTTCTTTTTATTTCAATGTCCTGTGTGAAGCACCTTGAATTGCCTTGTTGCTGAAATGTGCTATACAAATAAACTTGCCTTGCCTTGCCTTACGACAACTACATTAACACCACTAAAAATTAAACTGATTGATAAATCTTATCACATACAGAACTGTGCAAAAGTCTAAAGCTTAGGATGTTTTTGCAGGGTTGAAATGAGCACATATTTATTTCTTATTTCTTTTCTTCAGTGTTTTTACATTGTATTTTTTCTGTCATCGCTCTGAAAGTAATCGTTATAACTGTTGTGTGCACTCCTCGGAGTAATAACGGTATTATATAGTAATTGTTAAACCTTGAACACAGTGTTTCTCAAGGGGGGTGTTGGGACACTGTCGGGGGGTGTTTGAAACAAGAAACCTGATAGGGGGGCGCTGAGAATGAATTGTGGGGCGTTAGTCTGTATAAGTATCAATATCAGGCAGTGTGTTATGTAAAAAATTTAAGTGAAAAAAATAACATTACACTGTGAAAATATTTACATTTACAAAACTATTCTTTCACAATAAAATGCAAATAAATACATAAATAAAACAAAGATGAACAACCCAAAATGTGCAGTTTTAACAATATTCTGCCTGTTACTAAATGTTTTATGCATTTATGGATCCACTGTGATCTGTAGTTGTGTTAATAATAAGAGATGGAATATTGTAAAAATTGTTCAAATTTTAGTTCCAAACTCCAAAATTTTAACAATATTCTGCCTGTTTCCAAATGTTTATGTAACACTGTATGTAACGTACATGTATAAATAATAAGTTGAGGCATAATATTGTTAAAATTGCACTAATTTTTCAAATGAAATTTCAGTTTTTTCAGGTTATTCACATTTTTTTTTGGTAAAATGTAAATATTTTCATAATTTAATTGGGGTTTTTTTGTACTAAAATAAAAAGAAAAAATTGGATTTGTCATTATTTATACAGGGGTTGGACAAAATAATGGAAACACCTTAAAACATCAACAAAATATAATTTAATATGGTGTAGGTCCGCCTTTTGCGGCAATTACAGCCTCAATTCTCCGAGGTATTGATTCATACAACTTGTGAATTGTTTCCAAAGGAATTTTAAGCCATTCTTCAGTTAGAATACCCTCCAACTCTTTTAGAGACGATGGCGGTGGAAATTGACGTCTTACTTGAATCTCTAAAACTGACCATAAATGCTCAATAATGATGAGGTCTGGGGACTGTGCCGGCCATACGAGATGCTCAACTTCATTAGAATGTTCCTCATGCCATTCTTTAACAATTCTAGCTGTATGGATTGGGGCATTATCATCTTGAGGTGAAGGTGTTTCCATTATTTTGTCCAACCCCTGTGGGTTATTAAGTCATTATTTTACTGGTCTGGCCTACTTGAGATCAAACTAGGCTAAATATGGCCCCTGAACCAAAATGAGTTTGCCACCCCTGGGTTAAAATGTTCATGTTTTTGCCATGGACAGCCTTTCCCTTTATTCTCTCTCTCTCTTTGGAAACAGTTTTGATGATGTAGACACTAAAGGTAAAAGTACCGTCACATGACTTTGAATAGGTTTACTCAATACGTCATGTGTCATGGATAGTTTTAAACCCAGCTTGTATAAGGATCGCTGCCACGTGCAAGTATTAGATATAACTTCCACTCGTACATCTCGGAAAGTGGATGAAAAGTATTAAATGATCCATGGAAATGAAGCCTATGAAATACCGAACATAAGTAGCCCGGGGCGTGCCACACACTCGCCGGCCTCACACCCCAACGCTGCACCCCAAACACTGCACATATGCTCATTCATGTAAGACGTGTGCCTTTGCTGCAGCTTAATTTGAGTTCCCTCAGACTGAGCACAGTGGCGGAGCGAGCCCAGGAGGGGAGGGACGCACCCAGGTGACTGTTCAGCAGCGTACCAGAAGTTCAACCGACTCTGGGAGGGCATTTATATGCGCTCAGCACATCTTTATCCCACAGGCCAGAATTTACAAATAGATTTCAAATTAGAGCCTCTGCTTTAATTTTCTAATGCAGTGACCCATTCTGCAGCAGTGTAATAGCAGGTCCCAATGTGACAATTAAAATAAATCACGTCTGAACAGAATTCGCCATATGTATTCATGCCTCATCAGTAACTGAATTGACGTAAATGATTTATCCCAGGGAACTTAAATACCAGTGCCCATATCACATAGGGCTACCGCCGTTCAAGCGCTCAACTTCTACATGCTTTTCAACGGCCCTGCTGCGAATAATAAAATTGACTTGTCTAAGATGAATGAGTAGATGTGGAAAGATAGACAGTGGTGGGTGTCTGGAACATGTGGACGTTAGCGTGAAAACAGAAGAAAAGTGACTGGAGAAAAAAAACTTATTTCAGCAGAATATGTCAACGTAGCGGTCGGTTTTCCTCATTCTGTTCTGAAAATATTGGAAAAAGATGTACGTTTCACACTGACCTCTTCTGCTAATGTATTCTTTGAACAAAATGTACTTAATATTTTTGATATTAATATGTACCACATTGGTATTTTTATGGATAGAATTCAGTAAAATAAAAGTACCTTGACTCCACTGGAAAAAATCTAAATTTTACTAAGTGTATTTTCCTCATTTCTAGTCAAAGTATCTGATCACACTTAAAATAAGACATAATCACCTAAAGAGTAACTGTTCAGTGAGATATAAGAACTTATTTTCAGACAACAGATCTTGAAAATCTTATTTATGAAATCTTACCAAGATCATTTTGACTTGTTCCATTCGCAGATTTTTATCTTTTTGCTTAAATCTTCTTTTTTATTTGCTTAATTCAAATATATATATATATATATATATATATATATATATATATATATATATATATATATATTTGCTTAATTATTTTTTTTTGTGCTTAATTCACTGTTTTTTGTTTGTTTGGGTTTTTTTTTGCTTAATTCAAGCAAAAAAATCTGCCAATGGAAGAAGTGAAAATTATTTTGGTAAGATTTCTTGAAATAAGATTTTCAAGATCTATTGTCTAAAAATAAGCTATTACTTATATCTCACTGAAAAGTTACTCTTTTGTCTATTATGTCTTATTTTAAGTGCGATGAGATATTTTGGCTAGAAATGAGGAAATACACTTGGTAAGATTTTTGATTTTTGCTTTGCAGGCAAGGCACTTTGATAATACTGAATCTTACACATAAAAATACAAATTTAATTTAATTTAATTTATTTATTTTTCGCTTAATTCAATAATATTTTTTGCTTAATTTGTTTTTGCTTAATTCAATTTTTTGGGTTTTACATATACACACACACACACACACACATATACATACATACATATATATATATATATATATATATATATATATATATATATATATATATATGTATGTATATATATATATATATATATATATATATATATATATATATATATATATTTTTTTTTTTTTTTTTTTTTTTTTTTTTTTTTTTGCTTAATTCATTTTCTTCCTCTTAATTCAAGCAAAAAAAATAAATAAATCTGCCAATGGAACAAGTGAAAATTATCTTGGTAAGATTTCTTGAAATAAGATTTTCAAGATCTGTTGTCTAAAAATAAGTTCTTGTATCTCACTGAAAAGTTACTCTTTAAGTGATTATGTCTTATTTTAAGTGTGGTGAGATATTTTGGATAGAAATTAGGAAATACACTTGGTAGGATTTTTTATTTTTGCAGTGCAGGCAAGGTACTTTAATTATACTGACTCTTACACATAAAATACAAATTTAATTTAATTTTTTAAATGTTATTTATTTATTTATTTGTGTAATTCAATAATTTTTTTGCTTAATTTCTTTTTTGCTTAATTCAATATTTTTTTGGCCTTAATTCAATATATCTATCTATCTATCTATCTATCTATCTATCTATCTATATATATATATATATATATATATATATATATATATATATATATATAATTTTTTTTTTTTTGCTTTTTTTTTTTTTTTGCTTAATTCCTTTTGTTTCCTTAATTCAAGCCAAAAAAATTAAAAAAGATCTGCCAATGGAACAAGTGAAAATTATCTTGGTAAAATTTCTTGAAATAAGACTTTCAACATCTATTGTCTAAAAATAAGTTCTTACATCTCACTTACAAGTTACTCTTTAAGTGATTATGTCTTATTTTAAGTGTGATCAGATATTCTGACTACAAATGAGAAAAATACATTTGGTAAGTTTTAGATTTTTGCAGTGTGAGCATTTCATTTTGCATTTTCCAACCAATGCTGCAGTTCATAGACACAATACTCGTCAAAATCAACAGTTTCATTTGCCTAAATGTGTCATATAGAGAGCTCAGTTTTGTATTAGGTATAGAGGGTGTAGAGTGTGGAGCCGATTTTCACATCACAGATATACTTTAAGAAATATTTATTCATTAATTCATTCATTTATCGTTTATTTCAAGCATTTACAGAATACATACAACTTCAAAAATTCCAAAATCTTTCAAAAAGGAGTGGAAAGAAAAAAAACATATTTAATCCCACCCCCATTCGCATTATCAAATAACTTAACATAATAATAGCATTTTAAATACTCACTCCTGTCATTAGACTTCACGCCAGAACAATGAACAAAACAGGCCTATACTAAATTAAACTAAACTCATTCGACAATATTTACATTATATAACCAAATTTAAGGAAATCAATTATGATATCGCATTGATATATATGTATTTTCATATTGTCTTTATTTTTTTATGTATTCTGAATGTGTATGGACTATAGAAATCTCATAACTTTTATAATGTTTATGTATTTATGAGGTGGACGCTTTAAAACAAGTCGTTTTACCTTTACGGTTTTATTACGTCTTTGATCAATGCAATGTAGATGCAAAATCAATCAATAAATCAAAAGTGGTTTCTCACACCTATATCAGCCAAATAGTTTCTTTTTCTTTTGATTAAAAAAACACAGAAACGCCGAAGCTTAAAAGCCAATTGCCAATTAAGTTTGAGGATAACGAACAGCCTCAACCCTTAGAAAGGTGTTAAAAAAGGTGTCGAACTATGGGCTATATTCACTTTTGATTACAAATGACAGCGAGAGTGTGAGGAAAGGCTCTTTGATTACAGTGGAGTAGCACACTTTGAGGGCTAAATATCATTACGCTCATGTCTGAAGCTACTTAGACTGGTTTAGTCACAGACCCCCACCAGCCATTAAAATCATATGAATACGCTGCCCACTGTGTATAACTAGTCACCTTCCTCCTGATTGGGACATCGTCATCCTCATGTGTCGCTTCACCCTCATCAGCTTTACTTTCTCTGCTTTTGATTAATCCTGTCTCATTTGAGATTTTCAAACTATCAATGGGAATTATTCAAATCCCCGAGGTATGAAATAGCTATGAGGAGGCTGTGGAAGACACTCATTAACCCCAAATGGAGGGGAGCCCACAGTAAATCTCGATGAATTCTCTCCTTCGTAGAAATCTGATTAGTTACGGTGGCTGTACTTAATCCCAGTTGAAGGTAGAAGTTAATTTTCGTCCGGTGTCTATGCAACAATTCAAGATGGCAAAAATATTATGTTTCCCACATCTACTGTTAACCCTTTAAAGGACACTCCGACAAATACTCTGAAATTCAATATATATATATATATATATATATATATATATATATATATATATATATATATATATATGTATATATCATAGTGTTATTGGAGGACATACCATGAATTATTACTTTTTTAAAATTGTAAAAAAAAAAAAAAAAAGAAATTGTTATGTAGAAAATCAAGGTCATTGAAGTTACCATATTTGGTTCCTCACCCGAAAATGGAAAAAAAACAAACAAAAAAACGGGACATCTATATATAAAACATAACGTGCCCGCACTTGAAAACCCTCAGCCTTCAGTCCATGCCAGGGTTTTCTAAAATCAAGGTCACTGAAGTTACCATATTTGGTTCCTTACCTATAAGTGGCCAAAAAAAACCCAAATCTGAAACATATATATAAAACATAACATGCCTGCACTTGAAAAACCCTCAACCTTCAGTCCATGCCAGGGTTTCCTTAAATCAAGGTCATTGAAGTTACCATATTTGGTTCCTTACCCATAAATTGCAAAAAATAAATAAAATAAATCTGACACGTATATATATATATATATATATATATATATATATATATATATATATATATATATAAAAAACATAACATGCCCATACTTGAAAACCCTTGGCTTTCAGTACATGCCAGGGTTTTCTAAAATCAAGGTCACTGAAGTTACTATATTTGGTTCCTTACCCATAAGTTGCAAAAAAAAACCCAAACAAACATCTGAGACGTATATACAGTATATATAAAACATAACGTGCCCGCACTTGAAAACCCTCAGCCTTCAGTCCATGCCAAGGTTTCCTTTAATCAAGGTCATTGAAGTTACCATATTTGGTTCCTTACCTGTAAGAGGCAAAAAAAAAAAAAAAAAAAAAAAACTGAGACGTATATATATATAAAACAACATGCCCGCACTTGAAAACCCTCGGCCTTCAGTCCATGCCAGGGTTTCTGTAAATCAAGGTCACTGAAGTTACCATATTTGGCTCCTTACCTGTAAGTGGCAAAAAAAAAAAAAATCTGAGACATGTATATAAACCATAACGTGCCCACACTTGAAAACCCTTGGCTTTCAGTCCATGCCAGGGTTTTCTAAAATCAAGGTCACTGAAGTTACC
This sequence comes from Sphaeramia orbicularis, assembly GCF_902148855.1. NCBI lineage: Eukaryota > Metazoa > Chordata > Actinopteri > Kurtiformes > Apogonidae > Sphaeramia > Sphaeramia orbicularis. Next base: position 23,278,922 of record NC_043978.1, on the reverse strand, counting down.
ATATTTGGTTCCTTACCTGTAAGTGGCCAGAAAAAACCCAAATCTGAAACATATATATAAAACATAACATGCCTGCACTTGAAAAACCCTCAGCCTTCAGTCCATGCCAAGGTTTCCTTTAATCAAGGTCACTGAAGTTACCATATTTGGTTCCTTACCTGTAAGAGGCAAAAAAAAAAAAAAAAAAAAAAAAAAACTGAGACGTATATATATATAAAACAACATGCCCGCACTTGAAAACCCTCGGCCTTCAGTCCATGCCAGGGTTTCTGTAAATCAAGGTCACTGAAGTTACCATATTTGGCTCCTTACCTGTAAGTGGCAAAAAAAAAAAAAATCTGAGACATGTATATAAACCATAACGTGCCCACACTTGAAAACCCTCGGCTTTCAGTCCATGCCAGGGTTTTCTAAAATCAAGGTCACTGAAGTTACCATATTTGGTTCCTTACCTGTAAGTGGCCAAAAAAAACCCAAATCTGAAACATATATATAAAACATAACATGCCTGCACTTGAAAAACCCTCGACCTTCAGTCCATGCCAGGGTTTCCTTAAATCAAGGTCATTGAAGTTACCATATTTGGTTCCTTACCCATAAATTGCAAAAAAAAATAAAATAAATCTGACACGTATATATATATATATATATATATATATATATATATATATATATATATATATATATATATAAAAAACATAACATGCCCATACTTGAAAACCCTTGGCTTTCAGTACATGCCAGGGTTTTCTAAAATCAAGGTCACTGAAGTTACTATATTTGGTTCCTTACCCATAAGTTGCAAAAAAAAAAAAAAAAACAAACATCTGAGACGTATATACAGTATATATAAAACATAACGTGCCCGCACTTGAAAACCCTCAGCCTTCAGTTCATGCCAAGGTTTCCTTTAATCAAGGTCATTGAAGTTACCATATTTGGTTCCTTACCTGTAAGAGGCAAAAAAAAAAAAAATAAAAAAAAAAAACTGAGACGTATATATATATAAAACAACATGCCTGCACTTGAAAACCCTCGGCCTTCAGTCCATGCCAGGGTTTCTGTAAATCAAGGTCACTGAAGTTACCATATTTGGCTCCTTACCTGTAAGTGGCAAAAAAAAAAAATCTGAGACATGTATATAAAACATAACATGCCCACACTTGAAAACCCTCGGCTTTCAGTACATGCCAGGGTTTCCTTAAATCCAGGTCATTAAAGTTACCGTATTTGGTTCCTTACCCATAAGTGGCAAACAAAATAATAATCTCAGACATATATATAAAACATAACGTGCCTGAACTTGAAAACCCTCAGCCTTCAATCCATGCCACAGTTTCCTCATCACTGACTGTCTACCCCCCCACCCCTCTCCCGTTGAGAACTACTGGTGCACACCAAACTTTTTGCACATACAGACAGACGGACAGACAGACAGACAGACGGACAACAAACTGATGCCAGTACCCAGCGGCAAGGGCCAAGGGTAAAAACTAGCGCATTCTACCACAGGTTCTAGATCCTCTGATCCAGTTCATTCCTTTACCTTCTTTCCTTTCTTGGTAAATTCCACTGGCATTTTCAGTTCAATAACCTCTCAGCTGACATGTCTGTTTCTGCACATGAAATTTGACACCATGGCAACGTGGCCCTATTGTTCATCTGTTGCTAGGTAACCCACTTCAATAATGATTCTATGATTCTGGGCATAGCAACGTGATTGGCCACTGGGAGGTCATTGAATTCCAAAATTTGTAATATCTCCCAAAATTAGTGGTCCTATCAACTTGTCGTTTTCGCTAGTCTCTTCTTTGACCAAAAATATATAAATTTGCCAAAGTGCAACCATTAGCTATTTCTGGATTTTGTGTGATACCTGGGACACACACACACACACACGGACAGTCTACTTCCATTTAATTATACAGAATACAAGAAAAACACATGTAAGGTGCTACGAACATGTGTTTTAAAACATTAGAACATTCCTTTTAGAACATTAGACCAACATAAGTGCTGATCCAGACCCCTGTCCACATCCACATTCTCCCTTTGAACATCATTCCTTCCATTAGTACCATTATTTCATGGTACCTAACAAAGCAGGTCCACTCACTGTTCATGCAGAGGTGGACCTTACAGACCCTGTAGACCACATTGGACCTGAGATTGTTGACTCGCTGTAACTGTTGCTGTCACTGCCTTGTAATGTATTCGGAAATGACCAGAAATAGTCACTTGCCCAATAAAGGGTTAAACATGACTGGAAATAATAATAATGATAATAATAATAATAATAATAATAATAATAATAATAATAATAGTAATAATAATAATAATAATAATAATAATAATAATAATAATAGCTTTATCTATATAGCACCTTTTAAAAATAAAGTTTACGAAGTGCTTTTGACAGACAAAGCAGAGGGCACAACAGCAGGATACAAGATGCAAGTAAAAACATTAAGACAGAAGCAACACAATAAGAGAGATGTGTACAACAAATGCAAAAACGTAATACTTTAAATAAATTAAGTGAATTGGAGTAAAGAGGGCAGGGATAACGTAACACGATGCTGTCAAATCAATGTAAAAATGAAGGACTGAGATAAAACAACGTCACGTATGAGAATATAAATTTATAGTCAAACAGGATAAAATTCAAATTTAAAAAAAATTTAAATACAGGGTGGGGAAGCAAAATTTACAATATTTTGAGGCAGGGATTGAAAGACAGTGTATGACCAATTAGTTTATTGAAAGTCATGAGAATTTATTTGCCACAAGAAAATGTACATAATAGAAAATGTTTTTTATTCTATGTGTCCTCCTTCTTTCTCAATAACTGCCTTCACACGCTTCCTGAAACTTGCGCAAGTGTTCCTCAAATATTGGGGTGACAACTTCTCCCATTCTTCTTTAATAGTATCTTTAAGAAAGTCAACATTGCTGTGTGATGTTCTATTGGTAGCATGTTCTAAAACGCCCCAAATAGCAGAATCCAGAGGGTTTAGATCTGGGCTAGAAGGCGGCCATAAACATGATTCCCAAAAATTGCTAAAGTTGGATTTGTTTCTGTTGTCAACAAGTGTGTTGGTGTTCTTGTGTAAGATTTTAACTTCAAATCATATTTTACTGCATTTCTAACGGTCTTGTTGTCTACCTCAAGTTCAATTGCCATTTTTCTCATGGATTTGGTTGGATCCTTTAGGATTTGGGATTTGAGAGTTTTAATAAAAGCTTTGGTACGTTTTTTTGTGGCTTCCTCCACTTCCAGACTTTCTCGTAATAGTTTTGCTCATAGTCATTCTCTTCTTTCCATTATAAACAGTCTTTATGGACACTCCAACTATTTTTGAAATCTCCTTTGGTGTGACGAGTGCATTCAGCAAATCACACACTCTTTGACGTTTGCTTTCCTGATTACTCATATGGGCAAAAGTTTCTGAAAAGGTATGGATAATAGTGTTAGGTATGATTATGACATCAATATATGTTTGGTTTCAAAACAACTGATGTAGTGCCTGCTGAGAAAAAAAACAACTAAATGTTCATTGTAAATTTTGCTTCCCCACCCTGTAAAAAATTAAAAGGGACAAACATCACATAAAAGCAAGTCTATAAAAATGTGTTTTAAGAAGTGATTTAAAAGATGTCACTGATTCCACAACCCTTATCTCCTAATTAGCTTAAAACTGGATTTCTGAGATTTTATCACATATGTTTTTACATGCAGACTCCTTAAATATATGGGAAAATGGAATTTACAGCATATAGGCAAAAGCAGAAACAATATAAAAGATGAAAATATTAAGTCATCTAAAGCCACGCTGTGATAGTTTGTTTCAACTGAATGAATTCAATAGGCCAAAATTTGCACCAATAACAGGATCCACTCGTATGGATTTAATCAGTGGAATGTAGTGGCTTATTCCGAGGCCTGTGCAGACCACATTGTTCTATTGATCATTCCACTGTCGTTAGTTCTGCTCTTCTATCCTCAGAGGCATGTCTTTATCCCTTAAAATAATGGACCATTTTTGAATAAAGTCATGAAATGCACCACTGATGCCAGCTGAGAGATCCAAATCTTGCCATATAAACCAAAACTAGACATTCTCCCCTGGAGGGACTTGTTTTAGCTGTAACACCACCTCCAAATTGGATCAACAGCTGCTGTATATGATTCCATAATTTGAAGCATAATATGTTCCATTAATGCCGGAGCACTCACAGGCATTAGAGAGACAGTTGATGCAAACCTCTCAGGATATGCTCTGCTTATTCTCTGCCTTATTTCCCAGAAACATGGCACAGACTGGTGCCGCTGCCATTCTCTTACATGCAGATGTCAATTATAGAGGTGGCAGAGAGTGGTGAGCTGTGCACATCTGCCAGTGGATGATGTCTCCCCCAGCACCGAGCGAGCCAATGAAGCAGAAAGCCCAAGCAGCAGTTGGCAACATTCACCTTAACTATAATGTCTGCAAGACGCACATGATGCAGCCACAGCACACCGATCTGCAAGACGCACATGACGCACATGATGCACCCAAGGAACGGAGGTCTGCAAGACGCTCATGCAGCCAAAGCACACAGACCTGCTGCAACAATGAAGAACAGATGACAGCAATGGCATCTACATGGAAGTCTTTCTTTCTTTCTTTCTTTCTTTCTTTCTTTCTTTCTTTCTTTCTTTCCTATCTATCTATCTATCTATCTATCTATCTATGCATCCATCCATCCATCCTTTCTTTCTTTCTTTCTTTTCTTCTGTTCTTTCTTTCTTTCTTTCTTTCCTGTCTATCTATCTATCTATCTATCTATCTATCTATCTATCTATCTATCTATCTATCTATCTATCTATCCATCCATCCATCCATCCATCCATCCATCCATCCATCCATCCATCCATCCATCCATCCATCCATCCATCCTTCCTTCCTTCCTTCCTTCCTTCCTTCCTTCCTTTCTTTCTTTCTTTCTTTCTTTCTTTCTTTCTTTCTTTCTTTCTTTCTTTCTTTCTTTCTTTCTTTCTCCCTTCCTTTCTTTCATCTTCCACTCTTACATGTTCTATTCTTTGTCCTTCATGGGCCACATGCCCTGGGGGGGGGGGGGGGGGTTGTATGGATCATGCCTGTGTGTGTCGCTCTGGTGTGTTTGTTATGGGGGAGTTCTTCCTCATCACACCCAGACCTCTGCTGCCTGCTGTGTTATTAAGCAAATACAGTACATTAGGGACAGACCAGCTCCACCACCGTTGTCATCGAGAACATCTAGTTATCACATCTAGCACTCAACCACCTGCTGAGTTCACACAGCTATCAGCATCCCCCATGACCCGCTTGTGTTTCTGTATGTCTCTGCTGGAGACCTTGGATATGTTAAACACCCCCATACGGCCCAGACCAAGTTCTCTACATGCAACGTCTCCCTCTGAAAATAGTTTACTGGGAGCCTTCGTTTGCACAGACACATGTACCCACGCATGCACGAGCGCAAACAAACAAACTTTAATTTGAACACTGACTTATACCAGGGCGACTCTGTTTGCGCTGCACAGTATCAGAAGCTGTTTGTCACCCACAACATGGCTGTTTCCAAAGGCATCGGGTTCTAAGTGTGTGGATTACAGCAGTATACATTTGTATAATGCCTGTGATAATGGGATAAAGCAGCTTCCGTGGGAGAAATCTGTATGGAGAATGGATTATTCCAAAGCTCTGCCTATGGGACGTTGAACCCAGGAGTTATCACAAGCAGTCAGCATCTCAAGTGGGTGCATTGCCTCAGAAAACCGTTCTGATGCTGCATTTCATGTCTGTGTTCAATTCTCTTGAGAGAAAACATGAGATGGGTAGGCCACTGTTGTGTAGGTTTTAGTCTGTAATTACCATAGGAGCGCTGGAAAGGATGAGATGCAGAAGTTCCGTTTCAAATATGCGTTTGCTTTACATTAGGAATGTGTGCATACTAGTATTTATGCATTGTTTTCTTGTCTATGACACAGGAACTCACTGAAGTAGTTGCTATGTTTCTCTTGATAGCCATTATAGAGGAAAATTAGCATTTCCATGCATACAAAAGCAATTACCATCAATTTATACACATTTCATAGAAACATGTCTCCAATTAGAGGGCCATTTCAGGGGACTGATAAGACGAGCAGCTCTCACATTGAACATCTGAGGTCTGGACAAACCCACTCTCCCTGATCCCTTATCTCTGTCCGTAGCTCCGGCGTTATAAGGAGTTCAGTATGCAGACCTCACTCATTCAGGCACAGCTAATTTCACCCTTAATAGGAACGCAGTGGTGAAAAACAAATGGTTCTGTGCTGATAGCGAGGCTTTGATATTGACATTGCAAGTGTACAGCAAGTTATAAGACTTTAACATTAACCATTTGTCTGCGTGACAAGACTTTTATATGTAATACTCGACAAATATCTAAAAAGAAATAGGCCTATGTTATGTATTTTGATGAATTGTGTAGCATCCTTATGTTGGAAATGATGCTCAAATCCAATGAAATCTGTCATTTGTTCGTCGTAATAGCCCTTTTCATTTAGTCTGTCAGTGGTGTCCTATTCCCTTCATGAGGGAATACAATAAATAATGGATAAAATGTCAGAGAATGGCATTACACGACAAGTACGAACAGTAATACAACAGTGTTTCTGTCATTTTCGGCTGATAGATAACTCTACTGTACTTGTCAGTTAC